>NC_053026.1:196449958-196723748 GCF_003073215.2 Triticum urartu | reverse complement strand
TAATTTAAATTTGAATTAAAAGAAAATCAGGGGGTGACGTCGATGGCGTATTCTAGGAATACGCCTCCACTCATACCGCTTCGGGCGCGAGTGGTGAGGCTGATAGCGGGCCCCACACGTCAGGTCATTGGAAAGAGAGAGAAAACAGAGACAGACAGCGCTTCGCCGACGCTTTCTCCGGCAAGGAGAGCTCGGCGGCCAGATCGAGAGGTATGGGTGGATAGAGGAGACACTCGTGCACCTGCCTTTACCCGTGGCGTGGCTAGAGGTGGATAGATGGGGTCGGAAAGGGCTTCTCCAGCGGCTGCAGAAGCCAGAGCTCGCCGGAGTTGAAGATGACGGCGACGTGAGGCTGCACCAGTGGCTCCTACGGGTTCGGACTGTACCAGTGGGCCACGAGTGAGTCCCCCGAGGAGTGGATTGAGCTCGCGGGGCACTGGAATGAGGAGGAGGAGCTATGAAGATCGCCGGTGAGCTCGGGTCAGGGACGGCGGCCAGAGGCCTGCCCGGCTGGGCTGCGGCTTTGCTACGGTTTTGTCGAGGTTGGGAGGTGAGCTTGAAGTGCTCGAAGAGGCTGGAGGGGGTCCTAATTTATAGGTGGAGGGGGAGGGGGTCTCATCTCTACCGGATCTCTCTGGTATCGGCACACAGCGACGAGGAGCGCCAGCAGGGAGGGGGCAAGGCTTCAGAGCTCATGCGGCCACTGTGAAGCTCGAAGACGAGCACATGAGACGGTTGGGGAAGAAGACAGGGGTACAGGTGCACTGTGCTTTGGCCACGACGTGCCCATGCTCATTGCGGCTGCTCCGACGTTGGCAAGCGGCAGGGAGGGGTCAATGGTGATGAGACGAGGACGGTGGTGCGATGTGGCAGTCGTCGGCGAGCTCTGGAACGATCACACGACAAACAAACGCACGGGCACAACGCAGAGCGCGTCGGATGCATTGCCAGGGTCGTGTCTTCACGCGGTCACCATGCTAGCATGGTCAAAACAACACCCAGGCGGTCCCAAACCTTGTCTAGTGTATTGTCCGTGTAGTGTTTGGTCTAAATGAGGAGGCGGCACACTGCCAGGCCGACCAGATAAGACTAGAGCTACTCAGCAAGTTTCTGGACAGAAACTTGGGCACCAAGTTAGGATGGCTTCTAGAATGAGATTAGGGCTAATCTCGTGGGGTTAAGCTTTAATTAGGAGGGTAGTGAGGCTCAAGAAAAATCAGCCTCATTGGATCAAGGAAAAGTATACTTGTTGTAGAAACTCCAATTTGAGGCCAGAACGGAAATGATTGTTTGTAGCAAAAATATTCCAAAAAGTTATGCAATATTTTTGCTCAGGGAGGTGTGCGAAGGTCCAAAAAATATTTGGGAGTTTTTTCAGATTTTTGGGAGCAAGAAAAATGGGGGTTGCTTTGGAGCATAAGTTTCTGAATTGAGTTTAATAGAAGAAAATGAATATTTTTATTTTATGAAAAATATTCCTTGGGTTATTTTTGAGATTTCAGAGAAAGAATGATGATTAAGAGATGGATGGGTCACTTGGGTGAAAATCAAAGACATGCCCAAGTGTTTAAGTCCATTTGAATTGATTCAAAAATCCAAAATTCAAAGCAGAGGCAAAAGAAGTCCGAAAAAAAAGAGAGAAGGCAAAACCAGGCTGTCACATAGCAAGGGGCAGAGCAATGGTGTTATGTAAACTAATGGTCCATGATGACCCACAAGTATAGGGGATCTATCGTAGTACTTTTGATAAGTAAGAGTGTCAAACCCAACGAGGAGCAGAAGGAAATGATAAACGGTTTCCAGCAAGGTATTTTCTACAAGTACTGAAATAAGTGGTAACGGATAGTTTTGTGATCGGATAATTTTTAACGAGCAATAAGTAACAAAAGTAAATAAAGTGCAGCAAGGTGGCCAAATCCTTTTGTAGCAAAGGACAAGCCTGGACAAAGTCTTATATGATGTAAAGTGCTCCCGAGGACACATGGGAATATCGTCAAGCTAGTTTTCATCACGTTCATATGATTCGCGTTCGGTACTTTGATAATTTGGTATGTGGGTGGACTGGTGATTGGGTGCTGCCCTTACTTGGATAAGCATCCCACTTATGATTAACCTCTATTGCAAGCATCCGCAAATACAACAAAAGTATTAAGGTAAACCTAACCATAGCATGAAACATATGGATCCAAATCAGCCCCTTACGAAGCAACGCATAAACTAGGGTTTAAGCTTATGTCACTCTAGCAACCCATCATCTACTTATTACTCCCCAATGCCTTCCTCTAGGCCCAAATAATGGTTAAGTGTCATGTAGTCGACGTTCACATAACACCACTAGAGGAGAGACAACATACATCTCATCAAAATATCGAACGAATACCAAATCCACATGACTACTAATAGCAAGACTTCTCCCATGTCCTCAAGAACAAAAGTAACCACTCACAAAGCATAAGCATGTTCATAATCAGAGGGGTATTAATATGCATATATGATCTGAACATATGATCTTCCACCAATTAAACCAACTAGCATCAACTACAAGGAGTAATTAACACTACTACCAACCTACTAGCACCAATCCCGGACATGGAGACAAGAATTGGATACAAGAGATGAACTAGGGTTTTGAGATGAGATGGTGCTGATGAAGATGTTGATGGAGATTGCCCTCTCCCGATGAGAGGAGCGTTGGTGATGACGATGGCGACGATTTCCCCCTCCGGGAGGGAAGTTTCCCGGCAGAACAGCTCTGCCAGAGCCCTAGATTGGTTCCGCCAAGGTTCCGCCTTGTGGCGGCGGAGTTTCGTCCGAGAAGATGGCTTATGATTTTTTTCCCATCGAAAGACTCCATATAGCAGAAGATGGTCACCGGAGGGCCACCAGGGGGCCCACGAGGTAGGGGGCGCACCCAGGGGGTAAGGCGCACCCCCACCCTTGTGGGAAGGGTGTGGCCCCCTGGTGAGGTTCTTGCGCTCAGTATTTTTATATATTTGGAAAACATCATCCGTGAAGTTTCAGGACTTTTGGAGCTGTGCAGAATAGGTCTCTAATATTTGCTCCTTTTCCAGCCCAGAATCCCAGCTGCCGGCATTCTCCCTCTTTATGTAAACCTTGCAAAATAAGAGAGAATAGGCATAAGTATTGTGACATAATGTGTAATAATAGCCCATAATGCAATAAATATTGATATAAAAGCATGATGCAAAATGGACGTATCCGTCCAACATTCAGAGGAGAATAACTAGTCTAATCCCTGCAAAAGTAAAGCATCATGCATATTACTCCCAAGTGTAATTTATGCCTTTAAGTGGAATTTCGACATGCCCAAGTTCAGTAATTGCTCGTTAAAAACCATCATCATATTCAAGTTCCCATGATCGAAATTTCTATAGTTTCAATATCTGATATAGTTAAGTCGCACAATATGAGCTAGTCAATATTAGTAGGAATTTATATATTATTAAACCAATCAATAAATTTGGTTCTAGCCTCACCTTCACAAGGACCATAAATATTGTGAGGATCCAGGATGGCCGAGAGTGATTGGATGTGAAATTCATCGAAATGGCAAAGTCATTGTTGAATAGTATGCGCCCCTCAGATATAGCATCATCCCAAATAACCAAGATACCACTAGAAGCACTAACAAATGGAACAAACTCGAACTTATTAAATATTATTGTACAAAACTAAAGTACTGGCCAAATGTACTTTCTTTGTCTCCTATAAGAAAATAACTTAGCACCCAGATTCTTCAATCTTATTAGATAAAGCTAGCCATTTTTCAATGGAATTAATACCACTTATGTTCCAATTTAAAATATTCCAAAAGTGAGCCACGATAAAACGTGCCAGTACTAATAAAACCACTTGAACAATATAGAGATGCCAAGCCCAAAGTTACACAAGGACTCTAACATCATAACATTGTTGTTGTCCAAAATCAATCCATCAGAAGCTTTTTCTTTGCACATCCTTAGGTATCACATGGAGATAGTGAGACTTGCTTTCTTCGAATATGTCTTCCTAATATGTCTCCAATGTATCTATAATTTTTTTTATTGTTCCATGTTGTTATATTATCATTCTTGGATGTTTTACAATCATTTTATAGCAACTTTATATCATTTTTTGGGACTAACCTATTGACATAGTGCCCAGTGCCAGTTGCTGTTTTTTGCTTGTTTTTTTACTTCACAGAATATCAGTACCAAACAAAGTCCAAATGCCACGAAAGTTTTTTGAGATTTTTTCTGCGCAGAAGATAACTTGGGAGCCATGGAAGCATCAGAGGGGAGGCCCGTGGGGCCCACAAGACACTAGGGTGTGCCAGAGGCCCCTGTCATGCCCTGATGAGTTCTGGGGCCCACGAAGGTGCTCTCCACCGCCTCTCAACTCTATAAATACCCAAATATTTCAGAAACCCCAGGGGAGTCGTCAAAACACAATTCCATCCATCGCAAGTTCCAGAACCACGAGATCCAATCTAGAGCCCTATTCTGGCACCATGCCGGAGGGGAACACGATCACGGAGGGGTTCATCATCTTCATTGGTGCTCCTCCAATGATGCGTGAGTAGTTCACCATAGACCTACGGGTCCGTAGGCAGTAGCTAGATGGCTTCTTCTCTCTTTTCGATTCTCAATACAATGTTCTCCTCGATGTTCTTGGAGATCTATTTGATGTAATGACCTTTTGCGGTGTGTTTGTTGGGATCCGATGAATTGTGAGTTTATGATCAGATCTATCCATGAATATTATTTGAGTCTTATTTGATCTCTTATATGCATGATTATTATAGCCTCGTATTTCTTCTTCGAAACTTTGGTTTGGTTTGGCCAACTAGATTGATTTTTCTTGCAATGGGAAGAGGTGCTTTGTGATGGGTTCGATCTTGCGGTGTCCTCACCCAGTGACAGAAGGGGTAGCGAAGGTACATGCATGTATCGTTGCTATTAAGGATAAAAAGATGGGTATATTCCTACATGAATAGATCTTGTCTACATCATGTCATCGTTCTTATTGCATTACTCCGTTTCTCCATGAACATAATACACTAGATGCATGCTGGATAGCGGTCGATGTGTGGAGTAATAGTAGTAGATGCAGACAGGA
Source organism: Triticum urartu (assembly GCF_003073215.2). Lineage (NCBI taxonomy): Eukaryota > Viridiplantae > Streptophyta > Magnoliopsida > Poales > Poaceae > Triticum > Triticum urartu. The sequence goes on along the minus strand of NC_053026.1, from coordinate 196,718,630 downwards.
TTCGGTCTACTAATCTTGGATGTGATGCCTATATGCATGATCATTGCCTTGGATATTGTCATAATTATTTGCTCTTCTATCAATTGCCCAACAGTAATTTGTTTACCCACCGTATGCTATTTTCTCGAGAGAAGCCACTAGTGAAATCTACAGCCCCGGGGTCTATTTTCTATCATATTGTTTTCAGATATATTTTTCCAAAAATACCTTGCTGCACTTTTTCTTTATTTATGTTATTTTGTGTTTTTGCGAGATCTATTTATCCAATCTCATACGATTTTATCTATCTTAACACCGAGGAGGGATTGACAACCCCTCTTACACGTTGGGTTGCAAGTATTTGTTGTTTGTGTGCAGGATCCGCTTGGTTCTCCTACTGGATTGATAACCTTCATTTCATAACTGAGGGAAATATTTATTGTTGTTGTGATGCATCATCCTCCCCTCTTCGAGGAAATACCAACGTAGATATAAGCAATCACTTCCCTCCCTTCAGGCTTTTTTGGAGAGCATCTCATTAGAAGTATCCTTGGGGTTAACCCTGCAATAAGAGGTGTTCAAATTTTCAACAACTTAGTAGAAAAACATGTGGTTTAGCATGACATGACATATTTTTTATTTTTGAAGCCATTATTAAGGTGCTTCAATCCGAGGCTTCTTACCTCAAATTTCAGCAGTGGAACTTGTCCTTTGTCTTTCCTTCCATGTGAAGGGCACTGGTGGAAGAGGCTTCTACATTCAACACATGTTCTTGGTCTGCATGAGCTTAACCCTGAGGGGTAGATAAGGCAATTCCTTTTCGAGAACAAATAAATCTCTTGGGTGCCCTACAAACACATGGGAGCATTTGATAGAGGGCATGATTCAAAAATATAAAAGTCAATGCATTGTAGGCCATCTTAACTCGAAATGATGGTTTTCCGCATTTGAGACTACAAGAAACTCATAACCAATCAAGCTTATCAGGGGTTAAAAGGGAAAGGGAGATGAAATTGACCCAATGTACTGGAATTGAAAAAAGCTAAGAAAAGTCTTCTGATGGTACAAATGCTCTATCAAGGCCATCAACCCTTCAATACCAATCATATTAACTTCCATTGAGGTAGAAAATCCATATGAGTGTTGATTTACATTTCTCAGGAAAGCCATGCCAGAAGTTTCAGACCAGAGAGCTTTGTTATCGACAAGTCATACTAGGGTAGGTCAACCAGAGGCACTACATTTAGGTAAGGTCCAATAAAGTTGCCAGATGGGCCAGAAATATCATCATGTTGCAATGCATTAGCTGATACGGTGTTCGCAACATATTGAACTTCATGCTCAATGTCCCTAATTTCATCAACAAAAGTATTGTGTTCAGGATTATGCATTGTAGGTAGGACCAACTCCGTTACCATCTACCAACTTAATCACACGATCAAACATATTGTCGGGAACAAACTCTTGCTCTTGCTGAATTTCAGGGTCAAGTTGTATGACAAGAACTTCATGGGGATCCACCAGGTCATTCTCCACAAAATGGGGAGCAACCATATTCATATTAAAATTATTGGCTGGTAGATTAACTGGCAATAGCTAGTTGAGGGCACAAACAGGAGGAATTCTTAGGCATTAATGTCCAAAGGAGGCTGCAAATTAACTAGGTGAAGATCAGCTGGGTTTTCTTAAGGGGTCTGTAGGTTGTGAACATCATGTAGCATGGGCTGGTTGGTCTAAATATCAAGAGGTGTAGGTGGCCCAAGAAGCAAACTCAAGTCGGGGAAAACAACATTTTATTGGGAGAGACCCATCCCATCTGGCTTAAAAACTGCATTCCACCGTAAAAGCCTAAGCACACAACTAAAAAATTATCAGAACTAGCATGTGATTGAAGAGAGAAGGACAGAAGCAGTGGTTCATCCAGAGGTGCTAGTCAATCATTGAGCTCTAAAACCTCACCATTATGCAGTTTGTGATACACTATATCCTTATGAGCACGCATAGCCCAATGACACCAACCATGCATTTCACCTTCTTCCATAGGATCAGGTTGCCCCCTTGTTGCTGGTTCATCTCATCAGGTAATTCAGGTTGTTGTAGAGAGCCTAGGAAATGGTTATGCTGATTAGGATGAAAGTTTAGTTGTTGAAGTAGAGCATGGTGGTTACCATCAATGAGAATTGGATCTTCATCAGGGGGACCAACAACGCAACTGGAATAGTCGAGGATTCAGACTGAAAGCCCCGGTTTCCATTAAGACCAGACTAGTGGGAATATTATAGAGTTATTCGACTCTAATTCTTACGACTAAGCATGTTCTAATACATTTGACTTTGTCCCACACTAGAGCTTACCAAAACTCCTAACAACATTAGAAATCTCCACCAATTTCCTTTTGTCAAAAGGGAGATCTACCAGCAGGGCTCAGATTTCCCTATTGAAGGTAAGATTTCTCTAGTTTAGCCCTTGATTATGCTTTTGGAAATGATGTGCACATCTGCATACCAATGAGGACTATGATTAATCAGATATTCTCTATCAAGAACACTGTTAATCCTCAGATATGCTTGTCCAAAGGGGTAGAGACTGATTTCAGAAAACCCAATCTGGCTCACATCATGCAAAAATTTAGAAATAATTTCCCTGATAATGGCGAAATGAACCTAAAGAATGGGCATTGCAGCGATAGTATAGCAATCACCCACTCCTAATGCGCAGGCTAAATAGGACTGGAAAGAACTCTAACCCTTGTCGAATGACTGGCTATTTGAATGCTCTGATACCATCTTGTGGAATCAAAGCCAGTGCCGAGTCAAAAGGGAAGTTTCACATTTTTAACAAAGAACCAGCAAAAGGCTTGATCGACGGTAGCGGTGGTGGTCATAGGGTCAGTGGCAAACATTGCAAGGGAGGATGGTGGTGATGAAGATCTATTATGTTCTGAGGCGAGTGGGGGAGCAGTGGCAAAATTAATTTTCCGAGGTACCAGGTCAAGGAGGACGCGGTAATCTCCCAATTAGCAGCAGAAACAGACTAGTAAGTGGGTGCCAAATTAGCTCCACGATTAGCTACATATTGGCTATTGAAACCGAGTCGACATCCACTGGCAACGTGGCCCCATCACGTACAAGATCGACACTAGATTATATTAGTGCAAGCAAGCCGAAAGTGTCTCGAAAGGAGGAAACAAGGACAAAAGGCTAGTTTTTAGAATTCGGCCCAAAGCACGATAAAGGCCCACAGTGGAGCATAGAACAGACCCATTAGCATTATTTTGAATATCAGATGATCATGCCTCATCAAGACGCGTGTTATTGATGGATTGAATGTGTTGAATATAGAAGTAACTGCCCTCTTTGTCAGAGAACGTGATCCAACTTCAAGATTGTTAGCCGAATTTGGAGAAAATCTTTTGGAATTGGATTGGTTACGATCATAGATCCTTGGGGCTCTTAACGCATCAGCATAAGAATTTGACTTTCGTGATCGGGTAATAAGAGTCCACCCTTCTTCTTGCTCATGAACCGGCTGATTAATCACCTTTCTGGGCTTGGCACCACCAAGTCTCCCGAAGAGAAAACCCAAGTTGCATGCAAGTATGGAAATATTACCTTCATTGTAGTTCACAAACCCCACAACCATGGAGGAAGCCGAAAACCTAAACAGATTACTCTTGGTCTCCAACATTGAACAGAGAAGCCCTTCCTCCAAAACAAGATAATAGAATTGTACGAACCGACTCCTTAGTAAGCTTTATCCTGAGTCTGGTGAATTCCGCAATAAGGAAAAACTCGTGAAGCCCTTGGCTACTAGTGAAGCTAATCGGCAATTGAAGAGTATTTCATATGCGCTCCTCAAATGCATGGCCTTCCTTGAGATATATGGTATGCGGAGGTCGATGGCACCGGAGTCGTGACCAACGAGAGAGGCAGTGGCCGTGGTGATCGGAGCGGTCAACGGCGGTACGTGGCTGCCGCCGGTGGAGTGGTATGTGGCACAGGTAACGCACATTTTCCTATAAACTTTCAAATATAGACTACACTCTTGATATTTGTCAACGGCCATGAAACGGATTCCTCCAAAGCATAGACTGATGGAGGGCACACTATACTATCTTTTTTTTTAATTGAATTGGAATAGTATCCTATCTGACGATGAGAAGATCGAGATCGAGTTCCAGCGCTTGGGCCTTTCTCACCGCTGCTGCTTGGGCGCCACTCACGGTGATCCATCTGCCCAGCATGATCCGGCGAATCCGCGCCGGCAGCTCGTGTGTATTGTCTCGCAGACAGAGCAAGGGCGAGATGGAAAAGTGCCAACGACGGCACGGATGCACGCGGCCTCGCTGTCTCGTATAGGAGACTTCGACGCGGGCGGTGTGAAACCATGCGGTACATCCATCCATGTCGACGACCTCCTCCATCCCACTCGCATCGATCATATCGCTTCCCGTAGTAAAGCACGCGCACCCATTCACCTGATCAAAAGTCTCACCTGAATAGAATAGCAGCACCCGACACACGGAGAATCGATTTGTCTCCAAAAGCCAGCTGACAGACACAATTATTTGCCCCTTTCTCAACACACGGCAATCATATACTCTAGTAGAACTATAGTATTTACGATACAGAAAATATGCAGGTGCCGACGTAACAACTGGGGCGTCACGGTGGTGACGTGCGGGGCCTGACGTATGTACGTACGTTACTTGCAAGTTGCGGGTGGATGCATGAACCGGGGCACATATGTACGCGATGCTTGATGCGACTGGTGGATGGGAACGTGGGTGGCAGACAGCGTCTCCATTGGTGCAGGCCCCATGCATTTACTACACGTTTTCAGATCGTCACTGATTGATCGTGAGCATATGCTCCGGCACACCCTGGCCGAATGCAGCAATTCAGCTAAGGGCGTGTACAATGCATAGCCATAAGGTGATGCCTCATATGTCATGTAGTATCGGATATGACGTAAATTAGGTTCGGATAGAGAAGCGGGATTCTCTCCAAGAGGCGGGTGCTTGAAGAAAAAAAAATATGATCCGGTGACAAAAGCTGAAAAGGTAGGAATGAAAAATAGAGATGCATGTGTATTAAAGTTATTATTTTTTATTTTTTAATGAGGCCCACTAATGATAGCTTGCATTAAGAAAAAAAAATATAGATACCTCAAATTACTTTTTGTCATAAGACATATATATTCATATGCCACCATTGTACATGCCCTGATCTTAATACTCCTAGTGGCCGGCCGGATCAGTTCAGTGGTCAGACACCGGGTGTCACACGAGCTACGTCAGGCTGAGAAGCCCTTCGATAGATCGTCGCAAAATCACGTGAACCGAAAGCCACCCGCTGCTATCTAATTCGACCTCGCTAGCAGTTGCATGAACAATTGAACATGGAATCATTACGCTATCTGTCTATCACGGTCGGTAAGCGTCGTCATCAACTTGTTACTTCGTCTGGGTGTATAAATCACCTTACGAAAACCAAATAATCTTAAAATATTTAGGCACGGTATATTAACTCTCATCTCATTTCTTATTTCGTGACATATTAACCAATAATAGATGTGGGTTGTGCATGCTTTAAATTGTTAGAAATATAATTGGGTTTAAGTTAGAGATAAGGAGATAGAGATAGAATTAGTTTAAACCACATAACTTGTCTTGTACTCCAAGTCTCTATCCCTCTTGTACTTCTATATATACCCTACACAAGGGTTAGATCAATACAACGAATATTGTAGGTTCTATATTTTCTACATGGTATTAGAGCGGTTTGTCCAACGACGCCGATTCTACCTTCCTCCACTTCCGCAGCGCGGCGCCCCCGGGGAGATTAATCTTTTCTTCCCGGGGGCGCGGCACCCGATTCAAAGAAAGATTGGATTGGTTTCTAGTTTAGATATTAGATCGATTTTTTTAGATTAGCTCAAATTCCATATATTCCAATTTTCGAAATTCCTTAGTCCATCCTGTAGATCGATCCTATATTAGGCACAAATAAACTCCACGGTCAGATCCAATTCCGGTGAAAAGCAGTGCATAATCGACATCAGTCATCAAATCGATGTACATCGGTGGTGCACCGCTACGCAACGCGCGGGGCACGAGGGACATCGCCAGATCGTCAGCGTCGACGTGGGGGATTCCGGCCCGCATCATCAACCAGCGGCATGTGCGCACGGGTTCTACATCGACAATCTACCCAGCCATGCGCCGCAGTCACCGCGAGACCCACGATCGCCTCAAGCCATCCAGCGGGTGTATGATCTGCACCCGTGCAGCCAGCCAGATTGGCACGTATGGCCATATATGCAGCAGCTGTGCATGCACCGGACGGGACCAAGGGGATCCATCGCACGTTCATACGTGCATGTGGCGTGACATATCTACGTGCATGGCTTGGACACGTGTGTCCATACGTCTCCCCAGGTCTGCCGAGGTGCGACTTGGATCACGGGAGGGCAGACTCCCGAACTCCATCGACTCCAGCCGACCAGCGCCTCATACGACGATGAAGTATACCGAGCCGAGCTACACCACCTCTTGCATCGCCTGTACCTGCGCCGACATGCCATCTACATCGGCCCGAACGACTACATCGACCGATCTGCACTGCGTCGAGCCGAACTACACCGGGCCGAACCACGACATCAAGCTGTCCGATCACAACAGACTACGAGTCAAGATCATCGTCGAGCAAATACACGAGAAGCGACATCAGCACCAACCACACGTCAGGCCGGTGTGGAAAGCGTGCAATTCTTCATCGACTTCTTCGGTACAGCACGGCATCGACACCTCGTCGCCACAAGGGATGCCTCCAAGCGACGCATTATCATCGACACGCCGCTGCACCGCCGACACTTCATCGTCAAGGTCTTCATCAACATGGTCTTTACCAACATCATCGTTGACACACCGCCGCCGCCTAGCGTCTTTTGACAGATTTTTCTGCAAGACGCGACCTCGACGACGGCAATGACCACGTCACGACGACGACATCGACCGCGTCATTCACGACGGCACGACTGTATCGACACGACGTCACTACAGTGACGACCCTACACGGACACATGGTTCTGGCAAAACCTATGTGTGCTCGATGGGTTTCCTCCGGTCTTGGCAAAACTGGTGGACTCATCGTCGACGACACCCTCTGACATTCGCAAGGTGCATTGTCCACGTCTGCAGCTCCGTCATATCGCAATTTTTTTTGCGCCTCCGGCTTTGTGCGGCTTCATCGTCCACGATGAGTACACCATCGACCACGACTACATCGACCAAGGCTACATCACCATAATCGGCTACCTCGACATCGACAATAATGGCTTGATCTATAGAAACACATCGGCAACAACTCCAGTCAACAGCGTCCACGTCGTCACCAGCATCCACGCCACTCCCGCTATGGCTGCGGGAGGGAATAGAGGAGAGTCATGAAGGCACCAGAAGGGGACGCAGTCACCGCCCTAGGTGCCAACCCATCAGAGACGCAGTTGATGATGGCGCGGCGGAGAAGACGACGAAAGCGCAAGACTTCAAATCCAGTCGTACTCATCCGCTTCACTCCCGCTACGATTGAGGGGGAATGTTAGAAATATAATTGGGTTTAAGTTAGAGATAAGGAGATAGAGATAGAATTAGTTTAAACCACATAACTTGTCTTGTACTCCAAGTCTCTATCCCTCTTGTACTTCTATATATATCCTACACAAGGGTTAGATCAATACAACGAATATTGTAGGTTCTATATTTTCTACATAAATGACTTGAGACTAACAAACACGGCATGCAGTGTTTAGTTCATTGCATGCAATGCTATTAATTAGCAAAAAAACATTAAATTCTCTCGTCCCCCACCCCCCCCCCCCCCCGCGCGCGCCTTGGTCACGGTGCACAATTTGTTTTTTTAATTGTTTGGATTGCTTATCACATGTGTCATGTGGTGTCATGGTGCACAACATAAGATGATTTATACACTTAGACGGAGTATCATTCTAGCTTACATTTCCAATACCCTGGTTGAACCTATTATCGTGCATGCACAATTATTTGTGCTCCCTCCTTCCCAAATATTTCCTAAGTTTTGGCCAATATTATAGAGAAATGTTAAAATTTACTATACCGGATAAATACATCAATATATGTTTCATAGTGAATCAACTGATATGATTCTTTTGTTATAAAAATGTTGATATCATCTCTATAAGTTTGGTCAAAAAATTGACTGATGACAAACTTAGGGGATTTATTTATTTATTGCTAATGAGGGAGCGATAAACCTGAATGTAAGACCACAGACAAATTAACTCCTTATGTTTCACTACATATCGGTCCTGGACCCACCATAGGCACCAGCTAATTCATAATACAATAATTATGGAGTAGATTTTCTCAGCATACACATACACCGAAAAATAGTTTTCTGAGTCCAAGGACAAATATTTTGAGAGGAAGGCTGAAGAAGGATATGTTATTCCACTAAAGGACACCAATCAGTGTTTTCTATGTTATATTTGGCCATGTCGGGATGTGGATGTCGATCGACTAATTTGATTATTTTACAAACAGGAAAACTTTGTTTTTACCACTCTAGCTTTTGACCACTTTGCTTATATCACTCTAGAATTTGACATTTCACTTTTGCCACTCTTAGTTTTTGACAATACATCACAATTGCCATTCCGTGGCAAAAGCAATAATTTTAGAGTGACAATTGCGATACATTGTCAAAATCTAGAGTGGCAAAAGTGAAATGAAAAGTTATTGCTTTTGCCACTGAATGGCATTTGTGATGTATTGTCAAAACTAAGAGTGGCAAAAGTGATACTATGTCAAAATCTAGAGTGGTATAAATAAAGTAGGCAAAAACTAGAATGGCAAAAACAAAGTTTTCCCTTTACAAACACCTCTAAATCTAGAGCTGGATTAGCTGAATTAGACATATATTCTAGAAAACATTTTTTTTTTTGCTTCTAGCTTTAATGTCATGGATGACCTCGTTCTATTCTGTGGGAGAATGACCTTTACAATTTAATTACAAGATTTGTGTTTGCAGTGCTGAAATATTTCATTGTTCAAAAAGTATAGTACGATGGATTAAATAGTACTCCATCCCATCCATATTAATTATCGCTGATTTAGTACTCCCTCCGTTTCTTTTTAGTTCGCATATAAGGTTTGGTCAAAGTCAAGCTTTGTAGAGTTTGACTAACTTTATATTAAAAAATATAAACATTCACAATATGAAATCAATATTATCAAATGCACCATGAAACATATTTTCATACTATATAGTTTTAGTATTGTAGATATTCATATTTTTTTATATAAATTTGGTCAAACTTTGTGTAGTTTGACTTTGACCAAATCTTATATGCGGAGTAAAAAGAAACAGAGGGAGTACAATTTCATATTAAATCATTGACAATTAATAAGGATTGGAGTGAATAGTATCTTTATCAAAAAAGAATTAATAGTACTCCCCTATTTTTGTATACAAATAAGATATATATATTGCAACTATACAAGGTCAAAAACAGTAAGAGAGGCAAAAATTAAAGATATTCCCTCATATTAGCAACTCATGGTTTAACTACTCGCATGCATCCAGTGGATTATAATCATACTCACAACTACTTTCTCCCTCACACCCACTCAATTTCCTCCAATTTGCATGTGCCCTATTAATTAACCCGGTAAACAAAATACAAGTTGGCTTGCAAAGCAGACATTAATTTTTAGCTTGCTACTTGTAATTTGAGTTAGTGGCCTTGTATAAGAAAATAGAAGGGATGTGTATGATAGAGGTAATGGTGTCCCGATCTTTCAATGAGAGGTAATTATCATCTTGGGTGGAGTAAACTTCGACAATCCAACTACGAACATGCGAGGACGTCATGCCTTAGCGATCGCTAAACTAAATCCTAGAGGCTATTGACCACACAAAACACGATCAATCTGGACACGAAGGTCTAATTTGTACATGCAAACAATGTACAAGTAAGAACTAAGATTTGCAATCTGGTGATTGACCTGGTCATTGAACACACAAAGTATGCATATATGGCAAACTTTTATCTAAACAAACCTCAAATCTAAATGATGCCCTACGGGTTGTATTTATAGGAAATAGAGGAGAATTTTGTCCAATCTTGACAAGGTGGGACTAAATTCCATCTTAAGTTGTTTTCCCTATCAATACAAACTCTAAAAATAGCCTATGGTCTGGTATTTCAAAATTACATGGACCTGGCCCAAACGTGAGGTGGCGCCAACACCTATATATGTTTATAGGCGAAAATATGATGTACGGACTTTGTATATTTCATCTGTGCCGCCTCGTGTCATGACGACGGCCTCAAAGTTGTGGAATCTTCATTCGGAACGCCCTTGTCAAGATCCTGCATGCAGACGGGTAAAGTGACAATACTCCGTACAGATAACTTTAGTTGGATTTATGTTTTTACAATGTTTTAAATAGTGGGCTATGACATTTAGCGGCGACCCTTAAAAACAGCTATAGCTGGGCTATAGCGGAGCCATAGCGATAAATTGTACATGAAATTATTTAGCGGCAACACCTCAAACAGCTGTAGCGGAACTATAGCGGGGCTATAGCCGGCTATTTAAAACTATGGTTTTTACTAAACTCTAGTGTTCTCTTTTGGTCATTGCGTTTCACCTAGCTACTCATTCTCCAATACACGTTCAATTACACATCAAGCTAGGCATTACTTGAGGTTCACACAGATTAGACATTTCTCTTTTGCACCTAAACACGCAATAATTAGATACTCTTTTTGGTAAATACTAGTAGTACAGTATTTCTTTTATATATGTACAGACACTTAACAACTCATGTCTCTCAGCTAGGCCATTTCCTCCAATTAAGAATCCAACACCTAATCCAAATCCACAGAGTTCACTCACATCCGCCCCGTGAAGACAGTAGAATAGAGCAATATCCCCTCACCTCATGGCGATGCGGCCCAAGTCCGAGATGTCCCCGCCGCCCTCCGACCAGAGGGGCGCTGTCATCGAGGAGCTGAGGAAGGGCGCTCAGCTGGCTGACCGCCTCCGGCAACAACTGGAGCTCATCCCGGAGCTCGGTCGCCGCAGCGCCGCGCTGGCCAGCGTGAGCAACATCTCCACGGCCCTAGTGTCGTCCGCCTCTATGCTGGAGTCCAACAGAGAGCAGTACGGCTGCTCCTCCCCCGACCCCGGGGCGGCAGCCTATGCTGCCGGCGCCTCCGGTAATGGCGGTGGCATTGGGGCGCGAAATGGAGCCATTGCCCGCACCAGGAAGGCAAAGCACCGGCGAGGCCCCCATGGCGAGGAGCTTCCAATGTGAGTGACTTTGTGTTTGCTTCAAGGAATACTACTGTAGCATAGGCGTATCTGTGGGGATCTGTGCTAGGGAGGAATCGTTACTGGCAGATCCATGTTACTACACACTTGTGTTTGGGATTCAATGAGGATCTAACCCCAATACCCGATTACCCCATGCCTGCAGTGTTGCTAGTCCGGTTGTTCTTTTTTTTGCTGGTCCGGTTGTTCTTTAACTTCCTGCTCCATATCATCTTTAACCCTGTGCAAAAAACGGAAACCATGCATGGATTGGTTTGGCAACCCTGGTATTCTATATCTAACGTTCAAAGCGATATGAAGGAAAGAGATGCTAATACAAGGAATTGAAGGCAAGAAATGTTAATTTGTCGGTAGATCTTGCGTTATTCCGGTTCATCCTTTGAGGCATCGAGCTGTAGCATATGTTTGTTTCTTTGCATGCCGTGATTATATTTCATGGTTAGCTTAGCTAGGGACGTGTGTAGTAAAGTTAAGTTCAATTAATTTTATTTCTTCAGCAAAGGGAGGATACTAACTGAGACACCAGAAAATGATGGGTTCCACTGGAGGAAATATGGCGAGAAGAAGATCCTGAATGCTGTTTTCCCAAGGTATGATTCTTTAATTTGACGGAGTTTCACTTTCATCCCTTAAGGCTCAAGAAGCTCTCTCTAAGTATCCATTAATTTGGCATTAACTTATGGATATCAAATACTTGCATTTTCTCCTATGGATTAAACAGAAAAAAATCAAACAGATTTTCGAAGAAAAGAATGTAAACAGTACCTTTGTCGTTAGCAGTAGATACACCTTTTCCTATTGGTCTCGTTGTAGCTTCTCACCACCTTTCCACCTATTACATAGCAGACTCTGAACTAATTTGGGGTTGCATGCATCGTTGAATCTAGAGTCCAGGGGAGTTTTATCTTTCATTATCTAAAAAGGCATTACACAAAGCAAGAATCATAGTACTTCAATTGTGCATTATATTTAACTATGGTTATTAGAATGAAAACACCAAAGTACTTTGATGCTAAATTAAGCATTATGTGGCTTGGCATGGATACTCACCTCACATTAATGAGTTGCTCCAAAATAGTATGGTTGGTATGGGGCACATTTGCGGCATATCACATATATGGACCTTCCATATATCTACATTGTCCTTGGTCGTAAGAAAGCCGAGAAGACACATCTTGTGGAGACTGGAGAGTATCTTAGGCTTCCAATATTCTTTTTCAATCAAAGTTGAAGTACGTAAACAGATTAGTATGTGTATGTGATAGCACTATATTTGAGGTTGCACTCTTAATGGAAAATTTATATTATGTATATATTCATTTCTTTGCATGTGTGTGGAACATAAAACCATTCTCCTGGTTGTACACAAGTCAATCATGCACATGTTTACGCTTGTTTATCTGCATATATTTGGATGGCGTAAAAAGGTAAGCCTGAATATGAATATCAATCATTGAGTTTTATGATGAAGATTGCTTATGGAATAAACCACTTCGCTCATGATCATACAAACTCCAGGGGACTAGTATATGACAATGGAGGTGATCTACTCAGAAGTATATATGATATTTTTATTTTGTGGGAAAACATGAAATTTTACCAGAATTAATTTTTATTTGTTACTCACTTAGGTTGACGTTAGCATTGTGTCATATCAACAAGGTAAAGATCTTGCATATTTCTAAACTTAAAAGTGTGTGCTCTTTGCGATCCGTGTGATATATATACAGGAAACTTTGTGGAATTTAACACAACTTATTATGTGTTTTCTCAAAAAACGTAATCCATTTTGTTCTAGCAAAAACAAAGAACATAAAAAAGTGTTATATGTGACCATACACTTGGTTAATTGTTTGCAGGTCATACTACAGATGCGGATACAGCGACGAGCACAGGTGCCCGGCAAAGAAACTTGTGCAGCAGCAAAACAACAACGACCCTCCTGTGTTCATGGTCACCCTGATCAACGACCACACATGCAGCAGTCTGTTCCCTGCTAATGATCAACCACCCAGCAGCTCAAACAGTGCTACTGCTAACTCACAAGTGCTGGACTTCACCAAAGCATCGCTCTCTTCAGCTGTTGGTCTCTCGAGGTTGAAGAAAGAGGAAGACGCAGGCATGTCGGTGACCGTGCCTAGCTACACGTATGAGGAGTTGGCTTCTTATTCCTCACTGCCGTTGCTCTCGCCGAAGGAGTGGGAGATGGAGATGGAGATCAAGTCACTTTTTCGTCATCACTCGGGAGGTGGTACTTAGCTAGCTAGTTATTCTGTGAAACTTGTTTTTCGCTAGCAAGGTCACTTTGTTGCGTCCAAATAACTACCTAAACCTGAATAATTGCATGGATTTATGTACACGCTCTAGTGTGGTAGTGCTAGCAGTATGACAGCACAAGTACAAGAAATGTCTTTCTGAGATGTATAACTGACTTGCGCTTAATAACCTTTGGAGTGGAACAGGCCTGCGGCCATATGGTTAGTTGCCTATCTTCTCACGCTAAATGTAATTATAATTAATTAGCTTTTCATGTTGTGTCCGTCCGGTCTTCTATGTGGAATATTACTCCATCCGTTTCAAAATATAGTGTTTCCTCTATTCCCGTGCTTTAACTTTGACCATAAATTTGACCAATAAGACTGACTGCGGCGGGAACAAAAGTTATACTAGTGAATTCGCATTCAAAAGAAGTTTTCAATTATATAATTTTTTCTCTCGCCACAGTCGGTCTCGTTGGTTAAATTTATGGTCAAAGTTAAACCTCGAGAAGCGTGGGCACACTATATTTTGGAATGGAGGGAGTAGCTAGAAGCTGCCCCTTTATTCCGAAGGAACACAAATGTATGAGAAGTGTACTAAGAGGAACGCTAGCAGAGCCGCCATACCGGCGCAGTCAGCATACTGACGGCCATCATAGCAATTTTGGCCGCCTCCCCTCCCTCACAGTACCGCCGCCTTTGACCGATTTTGGCCGTCCCCAGCCTCTGCTGATGGCGACATGGATGGCGTGTCGACCAACTCATCTGATTTTGTTGGTTTGGAGTCAGATCCCGCGACTTGTGTGCCTCCTATGCCTCCGCCGGCCGGCCGCCACCGCCTAGGCCAGCACATCACTGAAAGTGAATCTAATCCCCTTTGTGGGTTTTGGTAATCAATATCAACATATCTAAATGAACTAACGTTTTATCAGGCTTATCTCAAGGAAGTTCCTAGTGGGTGAAACAAAGGAAATGAAAGGTGACCCCCCCCCTCCCACACACACACACAAATTACCATGAAGACAAGTGTTGGCCAAATCTAGATTCTCCATTTTCATTTTAGTGATCCAAGATAACATTGGGTTCATAGACATATCAATACTATCAAAAGGGGATGCGAAAGTTATGATGAGTTTTCTTCTCTATGTTTTTGAAGACCGGACTCTAAATTTCCTGAAAAGCCTTTAACTTCTCAACTTTTTTTCGAAAAGGGGGTTTACCCCAGCCTCTGCATCAGAAAGATGCATATGGCTCAACTATATCTACTATATCAACCTAACTTTCATACATTCTGAGCTGCCATGCTCTTCTAGTTAGAACCGCTAGTAGTTCATCCAGATATAGAAGTTGCAAACCCTAGCATTTTGGAGCTACTAACCATTCCACTCGAAACAACCAACACATTGGAAAACCTTCTGTTATTCGCTTAGAATTTCCTAACACCCCTCGCTCGAAATTTCGGAAGAGGCTACGGAGAGTGTGCCACTGCCAAGGTATTTGCCTCGAAGTCCAATTAGATTGACCGAGCTATCTGAAAGTTACCAGTTTTTGTGCATGTCAGAGTCTCCAAGGTAAGATCCCCACCTAACCCACATGTTCAGTCAAAGCAAACTCCACTCATATCCTATGTTGTGATAGAGAATTCCACTCGTTGTCCTGATTTCAAAGCGCTTTCTACTCCAACCATCAAGCCACCTCTTTGAGATCTAATCTTCCTCTTTGCTTTCCACTGCTACTTCTCTAATCCAAAGGCCAAATCTTGAGAGATCTTTGGCTCATCGAAGAAGATGACAGCTCGGGGAAGCAACATTAAGGCGATGAGGATATTGTGCTTATCATGCATGGGAAGATATCTCTCTCAACGTGGTCGCCGGGAAAGATCTATCGATCGCAAAACATTGGAAGCGCATCAAGAATAGATCTTCCCCTCAAACCTCTCACAAACCGATGAGGTAAGACTCAAGAGATTGGTAACCGTTGGTCGGTTTGCTTGGAGAAAGTGAAGCACACTCCTCCTACCGGTTGAATCATTGACCAATAAGCAACCTTGTTGTTATTTGCTGCCACATTTTCATTACTTTGAGCATTCTCATCAATTTGAGCATTCGTTTGTTTTTGTATAACATACCCCAAGAGAGGTCCAGACAAATGTCCAAGTCAAAAGGAAAATCGTTTGGCCTGCACATTGTTGGAATTTATCGGAAGGCCACAAGAAGTGGAAGTCGAAAAATGAAGACGATAGCCTAGAAATTGGGAAATGCAGAAATTCCTCTCTGGATATGGACGATGATGAAGATGG
Source organism: Triticum urartu (assembly GCF_003073215.2). Lineage (NCBI taxonomy): Eukaryota > Viridiplantae > Streptophyta > Magnoliopsida > Poales > Poaceae > Triticum > Triticum urartu. The sequence continues at coordinate 196,702,714 of NC_053026.1, read as the reverse complement.
CGATGGTCCTAGAGTGGAATCGTAAAGGATGCCCAAAACTCCCACTCCGGCGTCTAGAGTGGTCGGCCCGATGGGAGGAAGAGAGGAAAGGAGGAGCTCAAGAGAGAAGGATAGGTGGTGGCAATGAAGAAACATATCGACGAGTGATGCGAACAAGAAACAACTTAGCCAAAAAGAGAAAGCAAGAAAAACTAGAGACATAGAAAAAGAAGAACAAAGAGAAGAAGGCGAGATGGGATGCTATGCAAGAGATAATATGGCGTCCGAAAGAGATCAAGGCGCATATACTTGAAATTCATATGGACATGGAGGCGTGTAAGCTCAAAGTTCAGGAGGATCAGATGACAATTGAATGAATGGCCGAGCAGAATCAATTCATCATGTTGGATCTGAGTCAAATGGATGTGGTGGCGTGCAAATTTTGGGAGAAGGCATGATTGGTGATCACATGTTTCAGGTGTTGGGGAACGTAGTAATTTCAAAAAAAATCCTACGCATACGCAGGATCATGGTGATGCATAGCAATGAGAGGGGAGAGTGTTGTCCACGTACCCTCGTAGACCGAAAGCGGAAGCATTTGCACAACGCGGTTGATGTAGTCGTACGTCTTCATGATCCGACCGATCAAGTACCGAACGTACGGCACCTCCGAGTTCAGCACACGTTCAGCCCGATGACGTCCCTCGAACTCCGATCCAGCCGAGTGTTGAGGGAGAGTTTCGTCAGCACAACGGCGTGGTGACGATGTTGATGTTCTACCGACGCAGGGCTTCGCCTAAGCACCGCTACAGTATTATCGAGGTGGACTATGGTGGAGGGGGCACCGCACACGGCTAAAAGATCAACCTGATCAATTGTTGTGTCCATGGGGTGCCCCCTGCCCCCGTATATAAAGGAGCAAGGGGGGTGCGGCCGGCCAGGGAGAGGGCGTGCCAGGAGGAGTCCTACTCCCACCGGGAGTAGGACTCCCCCTTTCCTAGTTGGAATAGGATTCGAGGGAAGGAAAGAGAGAGGGGAAGAAGGAAAGAGGGGGCCGACCCCCCTTGCCCTAAACCAATTCGGTTTGGGCCTTGGGGGGGCGCCCCACACTCCCCTTGCTTCCCTCTATTTCCACTAAGGCCCATGTAGGCCCATTAAGCCCCCGGGGGGTTCCGGTAACCTCCCGGTACTCCGGTAAAATCCCGATTTCACCCGGAACACTTCCGACAACCAAACATAGGCTTCCAATATATCAATCTTCATGTCTCAACCATTTCGAGACTCCTCGTCATGTCCTTGATCACATCCGGGACTCCGAACAATCTTCGGTACATCAAAACATATAACTCATAATATAACTGTCATCGTAACATTAAGCGTGCGGACCCTACGGGTTCGAGAACTATGTAGACATGACTGAGACACATCTCCGGTCAATAACCAATAGCAGAACCTGGATACTCATATTGGCTCCCACATATTCTACGAAGATCTTTATCGGTCAAACCGCACAACAACATACGTTGTTCCCTTTGTCATCGGTATGTTACTTGCCCGAGATTCGATCGTCGGTATCTCAATACCTAGTTCAATCTCGTTACCGGCAAGTCTCTTTACTCGTTCCATAATACATTATCCCGCAACTAACTCATTAGTTGCAATGCTTGCAAGGCTTAAGTGATGTGCATTACCGAGAGGGCCCAGAGATACCTCTCTGACAATCGGAGTGACAAATCCTAATCTTGAAATACGCCAACCCAACAAGTACCTTTGGAGACACCTGTAGAGCACCTTTATAATCACCCAGTTACGTTGTGACGTTTGGTAGCACACAAAGTGTTCCTCTGGTAAACGGGAGTTGCATAATCTCATAGTCATAGGAACATGTATAAGTCATGAAGAAAGCAATAGCACCATACTAAACGATCGGGTTCTAAGCTAATGGAATGGGTCATGTCAATCACATCATTCTCCTAATGATGTGACCCTGTTAATCAAATGACAACTCATGTCTATGGTCAGGAAACATAACCATCTTTGATCAACAGACTAGTCAAGTAGAGGCATACTAGTGATAATATGTTTGTCTATGTATTCACACATGTATTATGTTTCCGGTTAATACAATTCTAGCATGAATAATAAATATTTATCATGATATAAGGAAATAAATAATAAATTTATTATTGCCTCTAGGGCATATTTCCTTCAGTCTCCCACTTGCACTAGAGTCAATAATCTAGATTACACAGTAATGATTCTAACACCCATGGAGCCTTGGTGCTGATCATGTTTTGCTCGTGGAAGAGGCTTAGTCAACGGGTCTGCAACATTCAGATCCGTATGTATCTTGCAAATTTCTATGTCTCCCACCTGGACTAAATCCCGGATGGAATTGAAGCGTCTCTTGATGTGTTTGGTTCTCTTGTGAAATTTGGATTCCTTCACCAAGGCAATTGCACCAGTATTGTCACAAAAGATTTTCATTGGACCCGATGCACTAGGTATGACACCTAGATCGGATATGAACTCCTTCATCCAGACTCCTTCATTTCCTGCTTCCGAAGCAGCTATGTACTCCGCTTCATGTGTAGATCCCGCCACAACGCTTTGTTTAGAACTGCACCAACTGACAGCTCCACCATTCAATGTAAACACGTATTCGGTTTGCGATTTAGAATCGTCCAGATCAGTGTCAAAGCTTGCATCAACGTAACCGTTTACGATGAGCTCTTTGTCACCTCCATAAACGAGAAACATATCCTTAGTCCTTTTCAGGTATTTCAGGATGTTCTTGACCGTTGTCCAGTGATCCACTCCTGGATTACTTTGGTACCTCCCTGCTAGACTTATAGCAAGGCACACATCAGGTCTGGTACACAGCATTGCATACATGATAGAGCCTATGGCTGAAGCATAGGGAACATCTTTCATTTTCTCTCCATCTTCTGCAGTGGTCGGGCATTGAGTCTTACTCAACTTCACACCTTGTAACACAGGCAAGAACCCTTTCTTTGCTTGATCCATTTTAAACTTCTTCAAAACTTTGTCAAGGTATGTGCTTTGTGAAAGTCCAATTAAGCGTCTTGATCTATGTTTATAGATCTTGATGCCCGATATGTAAGCAGATTCACCGAGGTCTTTCATTGAAAAACTCTTATTCAAGTATCTCTTTATGCTATCCAGAAATTCTATATTATTTCCAATCAATAATATGTCATCGACATATAATATCAGAAATGCTACAGAGCTCCCACTCACTTTCTTGTAAATACAGGCTTCTCTAAAAGTCTGTATAAAACCAAATGCTTTGATCACACTATCAAAGCGTTTATTCCAGCTCCGAGGGGCTTGCACCAGTCCATAAATGGATCGCTGGTGCTTGCACACTTTGTTAGCTCCCTTTGGATCGACAAAACCTTCTGGTTGCATCATATACAACTCTTCTTCCAGAAATCCATTCAGGAATGCAGTTTTGATATCCATTTGCCAAATTTCATAATCATAAAATGCGGCAATTGCTAACATGATTCAAACAGACTTAAGTATCGCTATGGCTGAGAAGGTCTCATCGCAGCCAATCCCTTGAACTTGTCGAAAACCTTTTGCAACAAGTCGAGCTTTATAGACAGTAACATTACCGTCAGCATCAGTCTTCTTCTTGAAGATCCATTTATTCTCAATTGCTTGCCGATCATCGGGCAAGTCAACCAAAGTCCATACTTTGTTCTCATACATGGATCCCATCTCAGATTTCATGGCTCAAGCCATTTTGCGGAATCTGGGCTCATCATCGCTTCCTCATAGTTCGTAGGTTCGTCATGGTCAAGTAACATGACCTCCAGAACAGGATTACCGTACCACTCTGGTGCGGATCTTACTCTGGTTTGACCTACGAGGTTCGGTAGTAACTTGATCTGAAGTTTATGATCATCATCATTAGCTTCCTCACTAATTGGTGTAGAGTCACAGGAACTGATTTCTGTGATGAACTACTTTCCAATAAGGGAGCAGGTACAGTTACCTCATCAAGTTCTACTTTCCTCCCACTCACTTCTTTCGAGAGAAACTCCTTCTCTAGAAAGGATCCATTCTTAGCAACGAATATCTTGCCTTCGGATCTGTGATAGAAGGTGTACCCAAGTCTCCTTTTGGGTATCCTATGAAGACACATTTCTCCGATTTGGGTTTGAGCTTATCAGGTTGAAGCTTTTTCACATAAGCATCGCAACCCCAAACTTTAAGAAATGACAACTTGGGTTTCTTGCCAAACCACAGTTCATAAGGTGTCGTCTCAACGGATTTAGATGGTGCCCTATTTAACATGAATGCAGCCGTCTCTAAAGCATAACCCCAAAACGATAGCGGTAAATCAGTAAGAGACATCATAGATCGCACCATATCTAATAAAGTACGATTACGACGTTCGGACACACCATAGCTTGTGGTGTTCCAGGTGGCGTGAGTTGCGAAACTATTCCGCATTGTTTCAAATGAAGACCAAACTCATAACTCAAATATTCACCTCCACGATCAGATCATAGAAACTTAATTTTCTTGTTACGATGATTTTCCACTTCACTCTGAAATTCTTTGAACTTTTCAAATGTTTCAGACTTATGTTTCATCAAGTAGATATACCCATATCTGCTCAAATCATCTGTGAAGGTGAGAAAATAATGATACCGCCGCGAGCCTCAATATTCATCGGACCACATACATCAGTATGTATGATTTCCAACAAATCTGTTGCTCGCTCCATTGTAGAAAGGAGTTTTAGTCATCTTGCCCATGAGGCATGGTTCGCAAGTACCAAGTGATTCATAATCAAGTGATTCCAAAAGTCCATCAGAATGGAGTTTCTTCATGCGCTTTACACCAATATGACCTAAACGGCAGTGCCACAAATAAGTTGCACTATCATTATCAACTCTGCATCTTTTGGCTTCAATATTATGAATATGTGTCCACTACTATCGAGATTCAACAAAAATAGACCACTCTTCAAGGGTGCATGACCATAAAAGATATTACTCATATAAATAGAACAACCATTATTCTCTGATTTAAATGAATAACCGTCTCGCATCAAAAAGATCCAGATATAATGTTCATGCTTAACGCTGGCACCAAATAACAATTATTTCAGGTCTAAAACTAATCCCGAAGGTAGATGTAGAGGTAGCGTGCCGACCGCGATCACATCGACTTTGGAACCATTTCCCACGTGCATCGTCACCTCGTCCTTAGCCAATCTTCGCTTAATCCGTAGTCCCCTGTTTCGAGTTGCAATATTAGCAACAGAACCAGTATCAAATACCCAGGTGCTACTCGAGCATTAGTAAGGTACACATCAATAACATGTATATCACATATACCTTTGTTCACTTTGCCATCCTTCTTATCCGCCAAATACTTGGGGCAGTTCCGCTTCCAGTGACCAGTCCCTTTGCAGTAGAAGCACTCAGTCTCAGGCTTAGGTCCAGACTTGGGCTTCTTCACTTGAGCAGCAACTTGCTTGCTGTTCTTCTTGAAGTTCCCCTTCTTCCTTGCCCTTTTTCTTGAAACTAGTGGTCTTGTTGACCATCAACACTTGATGCTCCTTCTTGATTTCTACCTCGCAGCCTTTAGCATTGCGAAGAGCTCGGGAATTGTCTTATCCATCCCTTGCATATTATAGTTCATCACGAAGCTCTTGTAGCTTGGTGGCAGTGATTGAAGAACTTCTGTCAATGACACTATCAACAGGAAGATTAACTCCCAGCTTGAGTCAAGTGATTATGATACCCAGACATTCTTGAGTATATGTTCACTGACAGAACTATTCTCCTCCATTTTGCAGCTAGTAGAACTTATTGGAGACTTCATATCTCTCAATCCGGGCATTTTGCTTGAAATATTAACTTCAACTCCTGGAACATCTCATATGCTCCATGACGTTCAAAACGTCGTTGAAGTCCCGATTCTAAGCCGTAAAGCATGGCACACTGAACTATCGAGTAGTCATCAGCTTTGCTCTGCCAGACGTTCATAACATCTGGTGTTGCTCCTGCAGCAGGTTTGCACCCTAGCGGTGCTTCCAGGACGTAATTCTTCTGTGCAGCAATGAGGATAATCCTCAAGTTACGGACCCAGTCCGTGTAGTTGCTACCATCATCTTTCAACTTAGCTTTCTCTAGGAACGCATTAAAATTCAACGGAACAACAGCATGGGCCATCTATCTACAACAACATAGACATGCAAAATACTATCAGGTACTAAGTTCATGATAAATTAAAGTTCAATTAATCATATTACTTAAGAACTCCCACTTAGATAGACATCCCTCTAATCATCTAAGTGATCACGTGATCCATATCAACTAAACCATGTCCGATCATCACGTGAGATGGAGTAGTTTTCAATGGTGAACATCACTATGTTGATCATATCTACTATAAGATTCACGCTCGACCTTTCGGTCTCAGTGTTCCGAGGCCATATTTTCATATGCTAGGCTCGTCAAGTTTAACCCGAGTATTTTGCTTGTGCAAAACTGGCTTGCACCCATTGTATGTGAACGTAGAGCTTATCACACCCGATCATCACGTGGTGTCTTGGCACGACGAACTGTAGCAATGGTGCATACTCAGGGAGAACACTTATACCTTGAAATTTAGTGAGAGATCATCTTATAATGCTACCATCAACTAAGCAAAATAAGATGCATAAAGGATAAACATCACATGCAATCAATATAAGTGATATGATATGGCCATCATCATCTTGTGCCTTTGATCTCTATCTCCAAAGCACCGTCATGATCACCATCATCACCGGCTTGACACCTTGATCTCCATCGAAGCATCATTGTCGTCTCGCCAACTATTGCTCTACGACTATCGCTACCGCTTAGTGATAAAGTAAAGCAATTACACGGCGATTGCATTTCATACAATAAAGCGACAACCATATGGCTCCTGCCAGTTGCCGATAACTCTGTTACAAAACATCATCATCTCATACAATAAAATTTAGCATCATGTCTTGACCATATACATCACAACAAGCCCTGCAAAAAAAGTTAGACATCCTCTACTTTGTTGTTGCAAGTTTTACGTGGCTACTACGGGCTGAGCAAGAACCGTTCTTACCTACGCATCAAAACCACAATGATTTTTCATCAAGTGTGTTGTTTTAACCTTCAACAAGGATTAGGCGTAGCCACACTCGATTCAACTAAAGTTGGAGAAACTGACACCCGCCAGCCACCTGTGTGCGAAGCACGTCGGTAGTACTAGTCTCGCGTAAGCGTATGCGTAATGTCGGTCCAGGCCGCTTCATCCAACAATACCGCCGAATCAAAGTATGACATGCTGGTAAGCAGTATGACTATTATTGCCCACAACTCTTTGTGTTCTACTCGTGCATATAACATCTACGCATAGACCTGGCTCGGATGCCACTTTTGGGGAACGCAGTAATTTCAAAAAAAATCCTATGCACACGCAAGATCCATCTAGGTGATGGAAAGCAATGAGAGGGGAGAGTGTTGTCTACGTACCCTTATAGACCGAAAGTGGAAGCGTTATGACAACGCGGTTGATGTAGTCATACGTCTTCATGATCTGACCGATCCTAGTACCGAAAGTACGGCACCTCCGCGATCTGCACACATTCAGCTCGGTGACGTCCCACGAACTCTCGATCTAGCTGAGTGTTGAGGGAGAGCTTCGTCAGCACGACGGCGTGATGACGGTGATGATGAAGTTACCGGCGCAGGGCTTTGCCTAAGCACTGTAATGATATGACCGAGGTGGGTTATGGTGGAGGGGGGCACCGCACACGGCTAAGACAATGTCAACTTGTGTGTTCTAGGGTGCCCCCCTGCCCCCGTATATAAAGGAGCAAGGGGGGAGGCCGGCCGGCCCTAGGGCGCGCCAAGGAGGGGAGGAATCCTCCTCCTAGTAGGAGTATGATTCCTCCTTTCCTAGTCCTACTAGGAGGGGGAAGGAAGGAGTGGGAGAGGGGAAGGAAAGGGGGGGTGCCACCCCCCATCCTAGTCCAATTCGGACTCAAGGGAGAGGGGGCGTGCGACCTGCCCTGGAAGCCCCCTCTCTCTCCACTAAGGCCCATCTAGGCCCACTAGTTCCCCGAGGGGTTCCGGTAACCCTCTGGCACTCCGGTTTTCTCCGAAATCACCCGGAACACTGCCGGTGTCCGAATATAGCTGTCCAATATATCAATCTTTATGTCTCGACCATTTCGAAACTCCTCATCATGTCCGTGATCATATCCGGGACTCCGAACTACCTTCGGTACATCAAAACACATAAACTCATAATACCGTTCGTCATCGAACGTTAAGCGTGCGGACCCTACGGGTTCGAGAACTATGTAGACATGACCGAGACACATCTCCGGTCAATAACCAATAGCGGAACCTGGATGTTCATATTGGCTCCCACATATTCTACGAAGATCTTTATCGGTCAAACCGCATAACAACATACGTTGTTCCCTTTGTCATCGGTATGTTACTTGCCCGAGATTCGATCGTCGGTATCTCAATACCTAGTTCAATCTCATTACCGGCAAGTCTCTTTACTCGTTCCGTAATGCATCATCCCGCAACTAACTCATTAGTCACATTGCTTGCAAGGCTTATAGTGATGTGCATTACCAAGAGGGCCTAGAGATACCTCTCTGACAATCAGAGTGACAAATCCTAATCTCGATCTATGCCAACTCAACAAGTACCATCGAAGACACCTGTAGAGCACCTTTATAATCACCCAGTTACATTGTGATATTTGGTAGCACACTAAGTGTTCCTCCGGTATTCAGGAGTTGCATAATCTCATAGTCATAGGAACATGTATAAGTCATGAAGAAAGCAATAGCAACATACTAAACGATCAAGTGCTAAGCTAATGGAATGGGTCAAGTCAATCACATCATTCTCTAATGATGTGATCCCGTTAATCAAATGACAACTCATGTCTATGGCTAGGAACTTAGCCATCTTTGATTCAACGAGCTAGTCAAGTAGAGTACTAGTGACACTTTGTTTGTCCACAAGTATTATGTTTCCGGATAATACAATTCTAGCATGAATAATAAACATTTATCATGATATAAGGAAATAAAATAATAACATTATTATTGCCTCTAGGGCATATTTCCTTCAAATGGTAAGTTCACCAAGTTGCATCATGTAGCATAATCCTACCCGGCGATCCTCTCCTCGTCACCCTGTTAAAGAGCGACCACCGGGTTGTATCTGGCACTTGGAAGGGTGTGTTTTATTAAGTAACTAGTTCTAGTTGTCATAAGGTCAAGGTACAACTCCAAGTCGTCCTGTTATCGAAGATCACGGCTATTCGAATAGATTAACTTCCCTGCAGGGGTGCACCATATTTCCCAACACGCTCGATCCCCTTTGTCCGGACACACTTGTCTAGGTCATGCCCGGCCTCGAAAGATCAACACGTCGCAGCCCTACCTACGCACAAGAGAGAGGTCAGCATGCTGGTCTAAATCCTATGCGCGCAGGGGTCTGGGCCCATCGCCCATTTTACACCTGCACGTTGCGTACGCGGCCGGTGAGCATACCTAGCAACCTCCATTACAAAGGAAGTTACGTTACGCGGTCCAACCCGGCACGCGCCGCTCAGTTGCTGATGTCATGAAGGCTTCGACTGATACCACGATGTCGAGTGCCCATAACTGTTCCCACGTAGTTGGTTAGTGCGTCTAGGCCAGTAGCCAGACTCAGATCAAATACCCAGATCTCGTTAAGCGTGTTATTTTGAAGTAACCGCGAACGCCGACCAGGGCAAGGCCCACCTCTCGCCTAGGTGGTCTCAACCTGCCCTGTCGCTCCGCCTCAAAGTAACAGTCGGGGGCCGTCGGGAACCTAGGCCCACCACTAACTGTGTGGAACCACCTGCCCCTTCAGCCCCACACCAGAATCACTTGCGGGTACTCAACGAGCTGACCCGACTTTAGTCACCACCTGTATAGCATGTATATATAGTATATATTCGTGATCAACACCCGACGTGATCACGGCCCGATAGTATAGCATGGCAGACTGACAAGAATGTAGGGCCACTGATGATAATCTAGCATCCTATACTAAGCATTTAGGATTGCAGGTAAGGTATCAACAGTTGTAGCAACAATGACAGGCTATGCATCAGATAGGATTAACGGAAAGCAGTAACATGCTACACTACTCTAATGCAAGCAGTAGAGGGAAGAGTAGACGATATCTGGTGATCAAGGGGGGGGCTTGCCTGGTTGCTCTGGCAAGAAGGGTCGTCAACATCGTAGTCGACAACAGGGGTACCGGCAGCGGTCTCGGGGTCTACCGAAAAGAAGTAACGGAGGGGAACACAATAAATAACAATTCAACCAAAGCATCACAAGGCATAACATGACAATACGTGGTGCTAGGGGTGCCCTAACACGGTATGAGGTGGTACAGGCAAAGGGGGGAAACATCCGGGAAAATATCCCTAGGTTTCGCGTTTTTGGACAGATGAATTGGAGGGGGAAAGTTGTGTGTTCGCTATGCTAGGGATGTGTGGCGGACGAACGGGCTGCGCAACTGGATTCGTCTTGTTGTTCTGAGAAACTTTCATGTACAAAGTTTTTCCATCCAAACTACGGTTTATTTTATATTAATTTTCTAAAGTTTTAAACATTTTCTTTTTTATTAATTTCGAGAATAAAATGCAAAATTACCCTTTTGTACTCAGGGACAGCTGGAACCAAATGCTTACAGGTGGGGTCAGGTTCTAAGTTGACCCAGTCAATACTTGACTGGTCAACTGATGAACAGTGCCAGTTGGGACCCAATTGTCATAGACTCTGTTTTTATTAAGTCAATTAATTAGAGATAACCAACAGAGGTGGTCCACATGTCATTTGCTATTAAAGTAAATTAGCACTAATTTAACACAAACTAATCTAATCCTAATTTAACAAGGGGCCGGCCGCACTGGACAATGGCCCAGCCGGCCACACACGTAACACACACACACCACACACGGATGGCCATGGCATGGCCATTGCTAGTAGCAGTAGCAGTCCGTGGTAGCAGGCAGTAGGGGCACCAGTAGCGGAGCAGAGTTAGTAGCAAAACGGCACTAGCAGGAGAAGCGGCACCGGCGGCAACTAGCAGCAGCACCAATAGTAAGCAGCGTCGGCAGCAGAGAGTAGTAGCAGAGGTTCCGACCCCCGCCCACCCCCATGTCGCCCGTGTCTGGCGACATGGGGGAAACCCTCGCCGCCGTCGAGAGCTCCCCTCCGCCACCAGTACACCCGCTGCGCCGACTGCCGGAGGACGGCCGGCAAGCCGCGCCGCGCCCGGGATGGCGGCGGCGGGCGATTTCGTTCCTGCACCGGCACCCCCGCCCCCGCTGCAGTCCCTCTCCTCCGTCGCCGCCTCCCCGCATCGCTGCGCCGGTCGGCCGGCGCGCTGCACCGGCCTGGTTGGCTGCGCGTGTTGGCGGATGCGCTCGCCCCCCTCCCCGCCCTTGCACTGAGGACCCTCCTCCGCCGGCCCCAGATCGATCTGGCGCGCTGCGCGGCTCGCCTCCCGTCCAGCTGCTGCACCGCGTCCTGCCATCCTGCTCGGCGGCGCGGCCGCGCCCGCGTGCTCCTCCCCCGTCCGCCTCTGCCACCCCACTGGTGCAGCCCCCCTTCTTGCTGTTGTCCGTTGGGTTGGCAAGGCCCTTGGGGGAGTTGGCCGGGGCTCGGTCCTGCCTCGGTGCAGGCCACCCTCCGTCCTCGACGGCGTCTCTTCCGAGCTACGGTGACGACCCCTGCTTGTGTGTGGTCACGGCGAATCCTTGACCAGTCCGGTGTAGTTTTCGCAGTGGATCTTTGTCGACACCACTCCGGTCCCGACGTCCATGGACCTGCGTTGTCTAGTGTCCTTGGTCTGCCGGCGTCCTTTACCAGCGCGGTTTCAGCCCCGGTGCACCAACAGTGCGTCCCTTCCAGCCTCGGTTCACCGGAGTTCGGGTGGCTTCGCCTCCGGCAGCACGGATCCGCGTTCTCTTCCGGCTCCGGATTGCTGGTTGCGTCGGCTGCCTTCCTTCCATCCACGTCGTCTCTCTATACCGCTGCCTCTCCGATCCCGTCCACCTACAAGCCATGTCGGCTCCAAAGCTTGTGTTTTTGTTGGCGGCAGGTGCAGCCCCACCCCCCTTCCTAGGTTTCAGTCGATGTGCAGGTTGGCTCCGGCATCTTGGATCTTGACCTGGTGGCTTTGGGATCGCTCGGACTCAGGCCAGGCGAAATCCATGCTCGGCTTGCCGATGCTGGCAGCGACGACGCTCGCGGGTGTCGTTTTCCTTCCTGGAGGCGCTGCCAAGGCCTTTATCCGTGCCCCTCTACGAGCATCAGGGGAAACCCTAGGTCCAGTTCACCGGATCGGATGGCGGCGGCGGCACGACGTCGTTCCCCCTTCTTGAAGGCGTCATCTTGCTCGCTCGTGGTGTCCCCGGTGTTGTATTTGAAGATGTTTGACGTCATGCTGCTTCGGTCTGCTCCTCTAGTTTTAGGCTTGGTGGGTTTAGTTGTGTTCGTTACTCTGTTCGGGCTGAGCACCCTGTCTCTCTATGCTCCGGGCATCATGTTCATGCCTCTTTGCGTTCATGTCATGAGTCGTACCCTTTGTTGTACTCATTCTTCTCTTTCTATCAATGAAAAGATACGCAATCTTTGCGTATTCGCGAAAAAAAGTAGCAGCAGAGCAGCGAGCAACACAAGCAATAGAGCAGTTACAGTAGGTAGACGGAGCAGGGCGCACGACCACGCGTGCCAAGCAGCAGTGCAGCGAGTGGAGCCGCATCGGCAAAGCAGCAGCAGCAGGCGGACGTACGCGCACCTAAGGTCGAGGGCGCGACCCGCAGGGCTGTGATTGGACGGGAGCGGCTAGTGTGCGGCGCAGGCGCGGCCATGGACGTGTCCTGCAGGCGTATGTCGTGGCAAGTAGTGACGAGGTGCGGTCGGGAGAAGTCAAGCGCGGGCAGGGTGAGCACGAGCTCACAGAGGGTTCCAACGCGGCGGCTAAGACGGCCTAAAGCGACAGATTCGACGGGGAAAAAGAGGGAGATGACGAGGAGCTCACCGGGCCCTGCTGATGTGCGTTCGCGGGCTCGGGGAGGCTTGGTGACGATGGCGTGGTGGCGGCGTTCTCCGGCAGCCGAAGGGGGAGGCAGGGTCGAGCGTGTCGACGACGGACAACGACGGTTGCCCGCGGAGGGGATCGACGGAAGCGACTGCATGAGGGCGTCCTAGCTGGTGGCGCTCGGCGTGGAAGAAGAGGATGACGACGCGCTTCTTCTAGGCATCAGCGGACGGCGGACGGTGGCCGGTGACTACGGCAACGACGACGATGGCGCAATCACCGCGCGAGCTCTTGCGCTCGATTTCGAGCAGATGAGGAGGGGGTGCGATGGGGAAAAAGAGGGGATCGGGCGAGCTCGATCTAGGGTTCCCAGGGGGTGTGCTTATAGGGATGGGGAGGCTCTGTGGCATGCGCGGCAGCAATCGAGCGACGACGGCCGCGGATGAACGACACGCACTAGTCTCTGTAAGTAAGGTTGAAGAGGAGGGAGAGATGGGCTGGATTGGGTAATATTCACGATGGGCCAAGTGCACTGTGCAAAAAGAGCCCACTCCACGGTAGTAGTTAGGCATCTTTCTTTTTTTTAACTGTTTTGTAATTTCTCCAATGTTTTGCATTTACTTTATGTTGTCAGATGATTTTTGTTAATTGTGTGACTTAGCACATAAATACTAGGCTATCTTACAGGGATGTACAAAAAGGTTTGAGGCCATTTGGGACTATTCAAATTTATATTTGAATTAAAATGTGTTTATTTAATCCCGCTGATCCGCTAAAAACTCCTAGTGGCAATTTAAAAATCCATTTAATGTTGTTTCCTATATGTTAATTATTTAGTGAATATTTTCAACCCATTCAACATTTTTATTTGTCAGTTTGAAGAAATGTTTTCTCACTTGCAATTTATATTGGATTTTTGGAGTTGGTTTGAAACAGGCGGCAGTTAACATAGTAATCATGATGACATGGCATCATTAGCATGGGATCATTGTAGCTTAATTATCCGGGCGTCACACCTTTCCTCTTCAAGGGAAAACCAACGTGTGTGCTCCACTTGAATAGTGCCAGAGTCGCTAAGCCATTGGACCTTGTAGGGACGAGGATTCTTATTCTTAACCAATTGTAGCTTGGAAAATAGCTCTTCACTTGCTAAATTGTAGCAACTTCCTCCGTCGATGATGACCTTCACGGAACGCCCGTTGATGCCGACCTTGGTGTGGAAGATGTGGCAACGTTGGTCTTCTTCTTGGTGGTGTCGAAGCATCAAGACCTTGGAGACCACAAGAGAGGGACTTGAATCGTTGTCACAAAAGACTTTATCATCTTGATCTTCATCTTCATTCATGCGCCGGTGCATGGCCACGTGCTCAAGGGCTTCCACTTCTTCTTCACTCATGGAGTCGTATGTGCCATCATCGTTGAAAATCATGGTTCACTTGTTGGTGCATTAGAAGAACTTGTGTCCTCAGCCACCACATGTGAAGCACTTGATAGAACTTGTCTTGATGGGATCCTCTGGTGGCGCCGATGATGAGGGAGTCTTGGATTTGTAGTTGCTTGCCGGAGGACGAGTCGAAGAAGACATAACTTGCTTGGAACTTGACTTGTCACCGGTACTTGGTGATGCTCTAGTTGAGGTAGGAGGAGCCGAAGTCGTGGGAGCTCGAGTGTAGGAGCCGTAGGTCTTGGAAGCATACTTGGCGTATTTGAAGTCATCTTGCACTTGTCGCTCGGCCTTTGTCGCTTGGTGAACTAACTCGAGGAGGTTGGAGTAGGGTTGGAAGTCGGCAATCCGCTTGATTCGGTGGTTGATGCCATTCAAGAAGCATGCCATAGTTCGCTCATCATCTTCCTTGACATTGGGTCTTATCATGGCAATCTCCATTTCTTGGTAGTATTCTTCCACCGTCTTCATGCCTTGCTTGAGGAGTTGCAACTTCTTGAAAAGATCACAAGTGTAGTGTAGGCACAAAGCGAGCTCGCATGACATCCTTCATTTGTGTCCAAGTTGTGATGGGTGGTTCGCGTCTTGTTTGTCATTGCTCGTTCACTTGTTCCCACCAAATGAGGACGTAGTCTTGAAACTCGAGGGAGGCCATGGCGATCTTCTTTTCCTTGCCATAGTTGTGAAGACGGGATATCTTGTCAACCTTCAATGCCCATGAGAGATATTGTTCGGGATCATTGCTTCCGGAGAACTTGGGCATGGTGAACTTGAGCTTGTCGTATCGGATTTCTTCATCATAGTGGCGGTTTTGATGTCGCTCTTTCCATGGAGGAAGGTCCTCAAATGCTCATTCCTCCTGATGTCGCTCTTGGCATAGAGGAGGGTCTTCAAGCACTCCATCCACTTGGTGTCGCTCTTGTCATGGAGGAGGACGAGGCATATGCGCTTGGTTTCATCTTTCTTGTTGCTCCTCAAGTCGAGCGGCCTCTTATTGTCGTGCTTGACGAAGTGCTTCTTCTTGTTCACGCACTTGGCGGTTACGCTCATCGACGGCTCTAGTAGCCTCACGGAGTGCGTGTTGTGCTTCGAGTGCTTGTGCTTCACGATGCTCTTGTGCTTGTCGGATTGCATCACCGTCTTGAGATTCTTGACATTGCACTTGTGGAGGTTGCTCTTGGTCCTTGGCATCTTGAGCTTCACGTCTTGCCCTTTCGCGTGCTCGGACTTGGCCTTGCAAACCATTGCCATGGAATGGATTTTCTTGAGCTTGGCGATCTTGAGAGTAGTCGCGGCGAGGAAATGGAGCTCGAGGAGGACTCACATCAGAAGAAAAGTATGACGATGGGTGGTGACTTGAGTGGCGGCGCCGTCTCGGTGAAGAATTTGAGGAAGACGCGCGGCTCACGATCATGGTGCGGAATTCTTCCATTTGTTTGGCGAACTTGGCGTCTAGGTAGCCACGGTTCCTTGCTTCCAATTGACGAAGGTCAGTGGCGAGTTGCTCAATGCAACCACCCAAAGCTTCACTTTCTTTATGGAGAGCTCGTTGAGCGACGAAGAAGTGGTTCTTGGTGACGTAGTCACCTTCATCATCTTGACCCTTGAAGAGTTGGTTTTCCTAAGTAGCTGGCCTATCCATCATAACCAAGCGGAGGTGAGTAGGAAAATGAGAGATCAATACCAAGTTTACTTTTCCAAAGATTGTGGATGTATCGAGGGTCGCTCAATGTAATGCTACAATAGTAGAATTGGTACCGGGTTTGTTTCTCACACCTACACAAGTAAGGCTTATGGAGGAGCTTAGTTAGGATGAGTGGCAAAAAATTTCAAGAAAACTTTAGTCAAAATATAGATAAGGTTGAGAAGGTTCACATAATTATAAGTAAAGCAAATAGATCAAACCCAAGAATATCACTAGGAACACACACACGAAACATAGATGGGATCCGCACAACCAAGGAGTGAGCTCAAGATGTGTGACCACGGGAAATGCTCTTGTTATATGGATGCAAGAGAGATGCTAGGTCGATTGCTCAAATGGGCTAGATATGCTTGTGCACCAACCTATGAGAGAAACGTGCCGTCTTCAATCCCAAATATGCTAAGTATGTAGTGACCAAGATGATGTAGCGATGCAAAATGGCTCAATGCTATTGCTTACAAGCTCTTTGTTTCTCCTCTTTTGCTTAAAAGCTTTCTTTTTTTCACTATGCTTGATGCACGGGAGAGACTTATGGCACAAAGATGATAGCAAGATGATTTGCACGCTAAATGTAGCTATGCAGAGTAAGCATATCACTAAGGTGCACAAAGAGCGTGGCCCGGCATCTCAACTCGCTAGTCTCAATAAGAAAGTGACGCAAAATGGCTCGGTTTATCAAGGCAAAGGCAAGGAAATGTACTATGTATCATCGAAGTTACCGTCCTTGCTTACGGTTGGTATGATGTTGTAGCGGTCGTTGTCAGTGTCGAGGTCAAAGCGATGATGTGGAGCGGCGCCGTCGATGTCAAACCGTTCCCAAGTAGCCGAAACACGATAGGAAACATAAACCACAACTCAAAATCGGTCAAATGCGGAAGGTGGGTGTTTTTATGGAGATTTTTATGGGGGAAAATGGTGGTGGTGATGATATATGTGGATGGGGGATGCCAAGAGCTTCCAAACGAGCTAAAGAACACGAAAAACGGACTTCAGGAGTGAAAGTTATGGCCAAAATGGAGGTGTAGTTGGGCTATTTCGGGGGGTGCGGGCACCCGGGGGTGGGAGGTGCGGGTGCCCAGGGTGGTCAGGGGCAAACAGCCCGGGGGTGTGGGCACCTGGGGGTTCGGGGCGCGGGTGCCCGGGGGTCTCAGATTTGGGCGGAAATCTTTGGGAAATGGTCAAATTCGGTGGATTTCATGGTGGGAAGGGTGGGGATGAAGGTGTAGGGGCTAGATTCATTTGCCAAACAACAAATCCATGGACCAAAACAACCAAATCTCACAAGATCCTACAAATTGCAAGAAAAACTTATGGGGCTATTTTTGTGGGGCTTTTTGAATTAGGACGAAAAACAACAAAATCAAGCTAGCAAATGGGGGGTAGGGACTCCAAGATGTGAATCAACCTTGCTCATGATACCAAGATGTTGTAGGGTGAA
The DNA here is from genome assembly GCF_003073215.2 of Triticum urartu. Taxonomy (NCBI): domain Eukaryota; kingdom Viridiplantae; phylum Streptophyta; class Magnoliopsida; order Poales; family Poaceae; genus Triticum; species Triticum urartu. Next base: position 196,685,021 of record NC_053026.1, on the reverse strand, counting down.
ACCCTAGATGGGATCTTTTCACACTTGGAGGGGGAAAAGTGTTGAACAAACAAGAACACAAAGGAGAAGAATCACTCAAACAAACCCAAGTAACACATCCACTAGAGTAGCATACATGAGATCCACATGCATACAAGAACAGTTTAAGGAAAATAGCACTAGGGTAAAGTTCTTCCCACTCCAAGGAGATGAGGTCTTGATGTTGATCTTCTCCAAGAGGAAGCCTTGATAATCCACAAGGATTCTTCCCAAAGAGGGGTCTTGATCTCCAAGAGGAGGGTATACAAGGAGCAAAGCTCTCTAGTGTCTATCAAATACTTTGCTAACCTCACAAATGAGCTAGATGGGGAGTACTTATAGGCTAGGGACGAATTGGGGGTAAAACAAGGGTACATGGGTAATTTATCCAAAAAACGCTTAGCCACGGTGGAGGGTCCGGGCACCCGGGCCGTGCCTGGGGAAGAGGGCCGGACACCCGGGGCGTACAGGGGCTGGGCGGCTGAGGGGACTCGGCATCCGGGGCGGTCAGGGAGCCGGCCCATGGGCGACAGAAGTGGCCGGGCACCCGGGCGACTGCAACCAACGCCAGGCAGAGGGGCCGGGCACCCGGGGTGTCCAGGCGCGTTCCCCTGCCCGCGGCCAGGCACCCGGAGTGTCCAAGACCTCCAGGTCCTCCTTCTTTGTGTTTCCTTCTTCCTTCTTCTCCTTCCCGGATGCTTGGGTCTCCCTCCTAGCTTCTTCTTGGGATTCTTCTTTGTATCTAAGAATGCACAACATTTCCGTTTGAGGTAGAACCCAATTCACATGTGAATCTGAACAAAACTCGAAGAGGAAAGAGTTAACCTCAATTTCGATGGCACGTGCGCGTGCTCTTGTCATTGGTCCTTTTGGTGCTTATGGTGGTGACGTAATGTCCATGGGGATGGTCGAGGGATGCTCCGCATCATCTGCGGTAGTGGAGTGGTAGTCAGAGCCGCAGTACCGCCGGAGCGGTACTATCGCGCTGAACTACCACTCATTTACAGAGCCCTAAGAATAGGCAGAAGTCCTAGTAGCACTAAATAGCGGTAGTATCGCTGGAGCGGCACTACTGCTTATGTGCCTCAAGAAGGCCCATGTACAGGGGAGGACAAAGCTCTGGAACCGGGAAGGAAAGGGGGTGCAAAGAGTCTGCGTATGTATTGATTCCACCCAAACCTTTTCGAAGCGGACTCCCTCTTAATAGTACGGTGATCCTATGACTCAAATCCACCGAAAATGAAACACAAGAAAAACATCGTGTTCGCAATAGCTCTGAGGGGCAAGAATCGTCTTGTGACATATGATAGATTCTCTGAAATGCTCAATGCACACGATTAGTCCACAAATGCATTGTCATCAATCACCAAAACTACTAAGGGAAAAATATGCCTTAACACGCGGCCTTTGCACAAGCACCATGTTGTGCTCACTTTTTTTGCAACAACAATCATATTGTGCTAACTTTCTTTGTAGTAGACCCCTTTTTGGAATGGTCGAATCCTTTCACACGAATCACAACATGCTCCATCTCATCTATCGTCGAATCAGCCCCAACCTATGGAACAAGAACCATGGCGCTTGCTTGCTTTGCTATAGTCCATTTGTTATAATGATTGAACCGTTTAATACTAATTGCAAACTGATTCGTCAGACCTACCGTCGAGTCAGCCTTTGCAACAAGCATCATGTTGCGCTCACTTACTTTGTAACTGGTGCCAAATTGCAAAGGCTGGAGATGGTTGCATGAGATACATCATGCACCTCATGTATCCTCCATGAACCTTCGAAGATCCGTTCCCAAGAACAACATCCTCTTAATCCACTTCACTATGGAGATAAGGACAACGCCGCCGCCGTGAACACATCGTCGCACCCATCCCTAAGGTAAGGACCACGCAGATTGAAATGTGTAGTGTAGAGGGGCATGCGTGGATGCACCTTGCCCCAAATCACCTCATTCCTTACCTATGAAGAGTCTATGCCGTCGATCTGTATTTTGATTGTTGTTCCATCAATGTTGCTCGCCTTTGCCTTTTTTGGTAACTATCATAATACAACTCCTATTAGGGACACTTACGACCTTGTGATATCATAGTCGCTAGTGACAATAATTTGAGATGAACAATATGGTTGCCGCTAACAAGGATTCAAGAAGGACAATACACATAGTGTCGATTGCAAGATGTGGATGCATAGTGGATTTTGAAATGTTATGATCTAATGGATTTTTGCTAGAGAGAACAAATAGATGTGTAATCATGCAATGCACTGATTGCAATTGCTTCACACCACTATATGGGTATGTTGCTGCAAAAATGGGTTGTTTTCTATTGTGTTATAGAACATGTAAAAATGTTTTTTCATTTGTTTGTTTGTTCGTTCTATGTGTTGTATTTGTACTGTAGAATGGTTGTTCTATTTGAAATGCAGTGTATTAAAAAGATGAATATATGAATGTGATACCTACACAAAACTAATAAAAAAGGATTTTAAAATATCAGGGAGCTGTAGGAGTTATAAAATTAGGGGGTAAAATCTTTATAGGAGAGTCCCATGTATATAGATTTAGGGGAGCCATTTAGGGAAAACATACTTGCTCTAGCTCGCGAACCCCACCAACCCTACCCACATGACAAGCTCGACATCCATGTGCGTGCCCTCCGATAGCGACAAGGAGCGAGTGTGTGTGTGCGCGCGCACACAAGAGAGAGAGAGAGAGAGAGAGAGAGATCACGCCATGCCTGGCAAGCTCAGCGCCCTAAGCCTTGTCGTAGCCCTACACCCTCCTTATGCCTCACTCCCTGCTACGCTAGAACAAATGAATCCAGAACACCCTGACGATAGCTTGAATCTGCGTTGGGATTTCCCCAAAGAGGAAGGGATGATGCAACACAACTACGATAAGTATTTACCTTAGTTATGAAACCAAGGTTATCAATTCAGTAGGAGAACCGAGCAACACTATGTAAATAGTACCTGCACACAAAGAACAAATACTTGCAACCCAACGCGTAAAAGGGGTTGTCAATCCCTCAACGGTAAAAGGATAGATTAAATTGTATGAGATTGGATAAATAGATCTAGCAAAAACACAAAATAAAATAAGTAAAGAAAAAGTGCAGCTAGGTATTTTTGGGTTTTGGAATAATAGATTTGAAAACAATATGATAAAAGATAGACCCGGGGGCCGTAGATTTCACTAGTGGCTTCTCTTGAGAAAATAACATACGGCGGGGAAACAAATTACTGTTGGGCAATTGATAGAAGAGCAAATAATTATGACGATACCCATGCAATGATCATGTATATAGGCATCACATCCAAGATTAGTACACTGACTCCTGCCTGCATCTACTACTATTACTCCACACATCGACCGCTATCCAGCATGCATCTAGTGTATTAAGTTCATGGAGAAACGGAGTACTGCAGTAAGAACGATGACATGATGTAGACAAGATCTATTCATGTAGGAATATACCCCGTCTTTTTATCCTTAATAGAAACAATACATACGTGCCTCCTACCCCTTCTGTCACTGGGCGAGGACACCGCACGATCGAACCCATCCCAAAGCACATATTCCCATTGCAAGAAAAATCAATCAAGTTGGCCAAACCAAACCAAAGTTTCAGAGAAGAAATACGAGGCTATAACAATCCTACATATAAGAGATTAAAGAAAACTCAAATAATATTCATAGATATATCTGATCATAAACTTGCACTTCATCGGATCCCAACAAACACACAGCAAAAATTCAATACATCAAATAGATCTCGAAGAACATTGAGGAGAACATTGTATTGAGAATCAAAAAGAGAGAAGAAGCCATCTAGCTACTGCCTACGGACTCGTAGGTTGATAACCCACAAGTATAGGGGATCGCAACAGTTTTCGAGGGTAGAGTATTCAACCCAAATTTATTGATTCGACACAAGGGGAGCCAAAAAATATTCTCAAGTATTAACAGTTGAGTTGTCAATTCAACCGCACCTGAAAGACTTAATATCTGCAGCAAAGTATTTAGTAGCAAAGTAATATGGAAGTAACGGTAATGGTGGCAAAAGTAACAATATTGGTTTTGTAGTGATTGTAACAGTGGCAATGGAAAAGTAACTAGCAAAGAGAAATATGTGAAAAGCTCGTAGGCAATGGATCAGTGATGGATAATTATGTCGGATGCGATTCCTCATGCAACAGTTATAACATAGGGTGACACTGAACTAGCTCCAGTTCATCAATGTAATGTAGGCATGTATTCCGAATATAGTCAGACATGCTTATGGAAAAGAACTTGCATGCCATCTTTTGTCCTACCCTCCCGTGGCAGCGGAGTCCTATTGGAAACTAAGGGATATTAAGGCCTCCTTTTAATAGAGTACCGGACCAAAGCATTAACACTTAGTGAATACATGAAGTCCTCAAACTATAGTCATCACCGGGAGTGGTCCCGATTATTGTCACTTCGGGGTCACCGGATCATAACACATAGTAGGTGACTATTGACTTGTAAAATAGGATCAAGAACTCACATATATTCATGGAAACATAATAGGTTCAGATCTAAAATCATGGCACTCGGGCCGTAGTGACAAGCATTAAGCATAGCAAAGTCATAGCAACATCAATCTCAGAACATAATGGATGCTAGGGATCAAACCCTAACAAAACTAACTCGATTACATGATAAATCTCGTCCAACCCATCACCGTCCAGCAAGCCTACGATGGCATTACTCACGCACGGCGGTGAGCATCATGGAATTGGTGATGGAGGAAGGTTGATGATGACAATGGCGACATATTCCCCTCTTCGGAGCCCCGAACGGACTCCAGATCAGCCCTCCTGAGAGATGTTAGGGCTTGGCGGCGGCTTCGTATCGTAAAACGCGATGAATCCTTCTTCCTGATTTTTTTCTCCCCGAACGTGAATATATAGAGTTGGAGTTCAGGTCGGTGGAGCCTCAGGGGGCCCACGAGACGGGGGGCGCGCCCCCACCCTCGTGGACAGGGTGTGGCCCCCTAGTGTTGATTCTTTCACCAGTATTTTTTATAAATTCCAAAAATATTCTCCATGAAGTTTTAGGTCATTCCGAGAACTTTTATTTCTGCACAAAAATAATAGTATGGCAATTCTGCTGAAAACAGCGTCATCCGGGTTAGTTCCATTCAAATCATGCAAGTTAGAGTCCAAAACAAGGTCAAAAGTGTTTGGAAAAGTAGATACGATGGAGACATATCAACTCCCCCAAGCTTAAACTTTTGCTTGTCCTCAAGCAATTCAGTTGACAAACTGAAAGTGATAAAGAAAAACTTTTACAAACTCTGTTTGATCTTGTTGTTGTAAATATGTAAAGCCAACATTCAAGTTTTCAGCAAAGATTATGAGCTAACCATATTCACAAGAACATTTAGGTCTCATGTTTACTCATATCAATGGCATAATCAACTAGCGAGCAATAATAGTAAATCTCGGATGACAACACTTTATCAAAACAATCATAATATGATATAACAAGATGGTATCTCGCTAGCCCTTTCTGAGACCGCAAAACATAAATGCAAAGCACCTCTGAAGTTCAAGGACTGACTAAACCTTGTAATTCATGGTAAAAGAGATCCAGTCATAGTCATACTCAATGTAAACTAATAGTAATGCATGCACATGATAGCGGTGCTCTCCAACTGGTGCTTTTTAATAAGAGGATGATGACTCAACATAAAAGTAAATAGATAGGCCCTTCGCAGAGGGAAGCAGATATTTGTAGAGGTGCCAGAGCTCGAGTTTTGAAATAGAGATGAATAATATTTTGAGTGGCATACTTTCATTGTCAACATAACAACCGAGAGATCTCGATATCTTCCATGCTAGACACATTATAGGCGGTTACCAAACATAATGGTAAAGTTTATACTCCCCCACCACCAACAAACATCAATCTATGGCTTGTCCGAAACAACGGGTGCCTCCAACTAACAACAATCCTGGGGGAGTTTTGTTTGCAATTATTTTAATTTAAGCATGGGACTGGGCATCCCGGTCACCAGCCATTTTCTCGTGAATGAGGAGCGAAGTCCACACCTCGTGAGAATAACCCACCTAGCATGGAAGATATAGACAACCCTAGTTGATACATGAGCTATTCAAGCATACAAAGCAGAATTTCATTTGAAGGTTTAGAGTTTGGCACATACAAATTTACTTGGAACAGCAGGTAGATACCGCATATAGGAAGGTATGGTGGACTCATATGGAATAACTTTTGGGGTTTATGGAAGTGGATGCACAAGCAGTATTCCTGCTTAGTACAAGTGAAGCCTAGAAAGAGACTGGGAAGCGACCAACTAGAGAGCGACAATAGTCATGGACATGCATTAAAATTAATCAACACTGAGCGCAAGCATGAGTAGGATATAATTCACCATGAACATAAATATCGTGGAGGCTATGTTGATTTTGTTTCAACTACGTGCGTGAACATGTGCCAAGTCAAGCCACTCGAATCATTCAAAGGAGGATACCACCCTATCATACCCCATCACAACCATTTTAATAGCATGTTGGCACGCAAGGTAAACCATTATAAACTCCTAGCAAATTAAGCATGGCATGAGCAACTATAATCTCTAATTGTCATTGCAAACATGTTTCACTCATAATAGGCTGAATCAGGAATGATGAACTAATCATATTTACAAAAACAAGATAGGTCGAGTTCATACCAGCTTCTCTCATCTCAATCAGTCCATCATATATTGTCATTATTGCCATTCACTTGCACAACCGAACGGTGTGGATAATAATAGTGCACGTGCATTGGACTAAGCTGGAATCTGCAAGCATTCAATACAAGGGAGAATACAAGGTAATATGGGATCTTCGTTAGATCAACAATAATGCATATGAGAGCCACTCAACATTTTCATCATGGTCTTCTCCTCTCGACCCCCAAAGATAAGAAAGGAAATATAACTATTTACACGGGAAAGCTCCCAACAAGCAAAAGAAGAACGAGAAATATTTTTGGGTTTTATTTTAATTACTACTACTACAAGCATGGAAAGTAAACTAGCTAAAAGCTACAACTAATTTTTTTGTTTTTATTAAGGTTTTTCAAACACACAAGAAGAATGTTGGAAAAGAAAATAAACTAGCATGGATAGTACAATGAAAAAGTATGAGCACCGACAACTGGCGTGAGTGTGTGAACATGAATGTAATGTCGGCGAGAAATACGTGCTCCCCCGAGCTTAGGCTTTTGGCCTAAGTTGGTCTATGGCCACGGCTGGCCTAGTGGATATCCAAAGTTGTAACTCGGGTCGTATTGTGATGCAACAGTTACTGCCTAACGAGCTGCCTCCGTCCTCCTCTCGTACTCGTTCTCCTCCTCCCTGGTTATAACATATCTCCTTTTTGCCTGAGAGTCAAAGAAAGTAGGAGAAGGGAGAGCAATATGGATGGTGCGCCATCTGTCAAAGATTAGTCGGTACTGGAGGAACTGATCATTCCTCTCAACAAACTGATGGCGAACCATGGCATTATAATCTAGGTAAGCAGGAGGTAATTCTATATCATTTCCATGTATGGGTATATCAAGATAGTTAGCTACACGGGTTGCATAAATTCCACCAAACAAATCTCCACTTATACTGTTGTGATGCAACCTACGTGCAACAATAGCCCTCAAGTTCTATTGTTTATCACCTAATACCGCACTCTTTAGGACACTAAGATCTGGAAAGCACATGTGACAAGCCTCATCTTTACCGTTAATGCATCTACCAATGAAGAGAGCAAAATAATGTATGTAAGGGAAATGAATGCTCCCTATGGTAGCTTGTGTGATTTCTCTAGATTCCCCCACAGTAATACTAGCAAGAAAGTCTTTATATTCAGATTTGCGAGGTTCACTAACATTGCCCCACTGCGGGAGTTTACAAGCAACATTAAAATCTTCTAGGTCCATGCTGTATGATTTATTATAAAGATCAAATAAAACAGTGTGAGAATTGCGCTAGGATGTAAATTTAAACCTTCTCACAAAGGAATCAGTTAGATAGTGGTATTGTCGGCACTTATCTGACATGAAGCTCTCAAGATCAGCGTTATGCACATACGGGTCAAATTCATCCTTGATGCCTGCCTGGACCATGAACTCCTCTGACGGCCATTCCCAAGGCCGCACTTGAGCTTCCCTTGGTGGTTCATCGTCCGGCTCACGTATCGCAAGCCTCGGTCCTTGCTTCCTTGAGGAACCACCTTGGTACATTTTCCTAAACATTTTTATTCCTCTAAAAATTTCTGAAATTTTTAGTGACTCAAAATAAAAGTGAATCAAACTCAACAAGATTGATAGCAACTACTCCTACAAGTGCGTAGAGGCCATATCATGCATTAGAACTACTTTTGACCACATAAATTTGACATGCAAGCTCAAGAACAGGGTCACCTAAGCAGAAATTTTTTGCAATAAATAAAGCACTAGAACAAAAACTAATTGGACCATTGGAGGAGTCACATACCGAAGAACAATCCCCCAAAATAGTTTTATGAATGGAGCTTTGAGCAAGGAGATCGAAAATGGCAGCAAGATGAGCTAGAACATGGGTTTGAACTATGGGATGATTTTTTCTGCAGGAAGACGAAGTGTGTAGGTGCTGGAATAAGTGGAGGGGGTCCACGTAGGGTCCACGAGGCAGGGGGCGCGCCCCAGGGGGGTGGGGGCGCGCCCTGGACCCTCGTGGCCAGGTGGTGTGGCCCCCTGGTGTGTTCTTAGTGCCAATAATTCTAAAATATTCTACAAAAAATTCATATATCATTTTCGGGACATTTGGATAACTTCTATTTTCGAGGTATTTTTTTATTGCAAGGATACTTCAGAAAACAGACAGAAAATACTATTTTTGCTTTATTTAATCTAAATAACAAAAGGTAAAAGGAGGATACAGAGAGTTGTGCTTTCTAACTTCATCCATCTCATGCTCATAAAAAAAGGAATCCATTAACAAGGTTGATCAAGTCTTGTTAAGAAACTCTTTTGGAATAACATGAAACCGGAGAATTTTCGAATAACACTAAGTTACCGGGGATATGCACATCCCCAACAATAAGAATATCATAATTCTTCTTGACAGTAGGGAGAGGAAATTCAAAACCTCCAATAGTTATCGTTGAAGTTTTTCCAATAGAATTAATACTGTGGACTTGAGGTTGTTTTCTCGGAAAGCATACCGTATGCTCATTACCCTTAACATGAAAAGTGACATTGCCTTTGTTGCAATCAATAACAGCCCCTGCAGTATTCAAAAAGGGTCTACCAAGGATAATCGACATACTATCGTTCTCGGGAATATCAAGAATAACAAAGTCTGTTGAAATCGTAACGTTTGCAACCACAACAGGCACATCCTCACAAATACCGACTGGTATAGCAGTTGATTTATTAGCCATTTGCAAAGATATTTCAATAGGTGTCAACTTATTCAAATCAAGTCTACGATATAAAGAGAGAGGCATAACACTAACACCGGCTCCAAGATCACATAAAGCAGTTTTAACATAGTTTCTTTTAATGGAGCATGGTATAGTTGGTACTCCTGGGTCTCCTAGTTTCTTAGGTATTCCACCTTTAAAAGTATAATTGGCAAGCATGGTGGAAATTTCAGCTTTCGGTATATTTCTTTTATTTGTAACAATATCTTTCATATACTTAGCATAAGGATTCATTTTAAGCATATCAGTCAAACGCATACGCAAAAAGATAGGTCTAATCATTTCAGCAAAGTTCTCAAAATCCTCATCATCCTTTTTCTTGGATGGTTTAGGAGGAAAAGGCATGGGTTTCTGAACCCAAGGCTCTCTTTCTTTACCGTGCTTCCTAGAAACAAAGTCTCTCTTATCACAACATTGATTCTTTGATTGTGGGTTATCAAGATCAACGGCAGGTTCAATCTCTACATCATTTGTAGTGACCCGACCTCAAACGGTCAAGTCTATATGCTTCAGTGTCATCCCTGGATCGGTAATGCTGACACACACAGTACTAGAAGGATTTATAACAGAGTGGCAATCACACACTTATTACAACGAAAGTCTCAAGAGAGAACTTATTACAATAAATATGGCTTAAGGCCATCTAATACGATAACACCGGAAGGCTTGGAAGATAAAGTGAGTCCATCAACTCCAACGGCATAGCTGAGTGCATGACAAACGACCTATCGCACCTTAATCCTCGTCTGAAAAGTCTGTAACATGATACGTTGCAGCCCGAGAATGGGTCAACACATGGAATATGCTGGCAATGTAACACAGGAGAGTAATGAACAGATAAAAGCTATCACTATATGCATATATGGCTGGTGGAGGCTGTATGGTTAATATGTTTTGCGAAAAGCCATTTTTTCCCTACAACAAAGGAATATATTTTATTAACTATCATGGTAGTTGAACAATATTGAGAAGGTTCCTCCAACTCAATCCCAATTAAAAGTAATTATCAACCCAACAAATTAATTTAGAGTGATGAGATCCATATGATAATCCAAGAGCCACATACTCAAGATGTCCATAACCCGGGACACGGCTAACCATGATTAGTTTATACACTCTGCAGAGGTTTGCGCACTTTTCCCCACAAGACTCGATCTCCTCCGTTGGATTTCTCGCACTACAGGGTGTTTGAGAAACGGATGACCGAGACACAATCTTTCAGAAGCATTTGCTCTCTACTCCGGGTGGACTGGTACACCTACAATCCCCTACATCTGCTAGTCCACCTCTTCAAGAACTCACGCAACTTACTCAACTATGCCAGAGCCCATAATGGCTTGTGGCTGCACACGGAAGTTTCAAGCATGAATAGCCTTATTATCCCTTTGAGCCTGGGTGGCGAACCGTAGGATGATCACATGGGTACTCCGGGATATCCTAGGACAACACTGGATTCTCCAAGTGCCCACAAGCAATCCACCAAGATGTGTATTAAAGTTGCCACCTTAAGTTGAACCATTAATTAACAACTCACATCTGTTATGGATACACTCAAAACCCAAACCACGTCTACGAGCATAGCATGGCAATATAAGCATAACGTAGAAGTAACTCCCAAGGGTTTGATAATAAAATAGGTAATAGGTTCTACCTCATTATCTACTTCCCAGACCCACATGTTAAGAGATCCTGCTCATGCAATGTGTGAAGGTTGAAACTAATGCATAAAAATCGGGTGATAAAGGGGTATGATCAAAGTGTTACTTGCCTTGCTGACGATCTGCAAATCCTAAAGACTCGTAGTAGCACGCTTCGCACTCCGGGTGTTCTTTCGCAAACAAACAATAGCATACATAAGCAATCAAGCAAAGATGCACGGGTAAATCTCAAATAAGAAGATCTAACCGGAAAGTTCAACTGAAGAACTCCGGTTTGCAAAAAGAATCAAATCAAATGGAGCAACGAAACTCAAATTGTGAAAGAAACAAGATCCGATTACTAATCTGGACTAAAGTCAAATTTTACAGTACCAAAATCTTGTTCAAGTTGGTTAAACAGAAAGAGGGCTTCGAGATGAAGATCTAGGCGCTTGAATCGCCTGATTCCGATAAACGAGCGAAAAGATAAACTAAAACGAAAAACAGGGCAGAAATCACGATCGAAAATAATCACGGAAAAACCATGGAAAAAGAAAACCGACGAACAGGCTAACGAATGAATGTTCGCTGTTTGCGGTTAACGGGTGAAAACCGTTCGTTAAAATGAACGTACGAACGGGCGTTCGCTAAATAACTAAACCGGAAAAAAAACCGATCTAAAAAAACGCATCTAGGTTTTCGTATAAAAACCGAACGGTTTTTAGAATAAAACCGACGGCTACCTCGTGAATCAGGACGTCGACGGCGGCGGCGAACTCCTTCGGCGACGGGCTTTGACGGCGGGCGACGGGGTGGCGGCGAGGCGGCGGCGCGGCAACGGGGTGGCGAGGCGGCGCTGGCGGCGGCGGTGGAGCGGCGGGGTGCCAGCGAGGCGATGCTGGCAGCGGCGGCGGAGCGGCGGGGTGGCAGCGAGGCGGCGCGGCAACGGGGCGGCGGCGGTGCTGGCGGTGACGGTGGATCGGGGCTAGGGTTTGGGGGCGGCTCGGGCCTCTGCTTAAAAATGCTAGCCGGTGAAGTCCTAGTCGGGCACGACCCGGCTAGGTCGGTTGACTTTTTTCTAAAATAATTCCGAGCAGAAAAACAAAGAAAATAAATACTAAACGGACTCCAAAATCCTGAAATAAATTTTCCCCGTCCTCTAAAAATACGCCAGACAAGGTGAACATTTATTTGGGCATCTAATGCAATTTTGAAAAACGCACATTTTTCCTAATTCAAATAAAATAGCGATAAAACCCCAAATAAAAAACACAAATTGATTTTAATATTTTTTCCTCCAACATTTCATTTATTTTGTAGATGTCATATTATCTCCTCTCATATAATTTTAATATGAAATATTTTTGGGGAGAAAAATAATTAAAACCAAAGTGATCCTTATTTAAATATTTGATAAAACTCAAATATGAGAACGAGGGAAAATCCCCAACTCTCTCCGAGGAATGCAATAAAATATGATATGCATGGATGACCTATGTATAACATTCCAAATTGAAAATTTGGGATGTTACAAACCTACCCCCCTTAAGATGAATCTCGCCCTCGAGATTCGGGTTGGCTAGAAAATAGGTGTGGGTGGTCTTTGCGTAGATTATCCTCTCTTTCCCAGGTGGCTTCGTCCTCGCTATGGTTGCTCCACTAAACTTTGCAAAACTTGATAACCTTGCTGTGGGTAACTCGACTGGCAAACTCGAGAATCTTGACTGGTTTCTCCTCATACATCAAATCACTGTCCAACTGAATTGCTTCCAGGGGCACTGTATCTCTCAGAGGAATATCGGCCATCTCGGCATGACACTTCTTTAACTGGGAAACGTGAAACACATCATGAACTCCTGACAATCCTTCAAGCAATTCCAACTTGTAGGCAACCTCTCCCATGCGCTCTAGAACACGGTACGGTCCTACAAATCTCTGGGCTAACTTTCCCTTAACTCCAAAACGCTTAACTCCTCGCAGAGGTGACACTCGCAGATATGCTCTGTCTCCAGTTTCATAGACTACCTCCTTGCGTTTCAAGTCTGCATAACTCTTCTGTCTGGACTGAGCTACTTTCATTCTATCTCGAATCAGCTTAACCTTCTCCTTGGACTCCTTAATCAAATCCGGTCCAAACAACTGGCGGTCTCCAACTTCATCCCACATCAATGGTGTTCGGCATCTTCTTCCATACAGAGCTTCAAATGGTGATCTTCAAACTGTCCTGGTAGCTGTTGTTGTACGAGAACTTAGCGTAGGGTAAATTATCATCCCAACTAGACCCGTAGTCTAGTGCACAAGCTCTCAACATGTCCTCCAGAATCTGATTGACTCTCTCAGTCTGTCCATCTATCTGCGGGTGAAAAGCTGTACTGAACTCCAGCCTGGTTCCCAAAGTCTGGTGCAGTTGATGCCAAAACTTTGAAGTAAATTGTGTTCCTCTGTCTGATACGATGGTCCTCGGAATTCCATGCAGGCATATGATCCTGATCATATATATCTTGGCCAACTTTGCACTTGTATATGTGGTTTTAACTAGGATAAAGTGATCTACTTTGGCCAAGCGGTCCACTACTATCTAGATAGAATCATATCCCGATCAGGTCCTGGGTAATCCGGTGATAAAATCCATGCCAAGTTTATCCCACTTCCATTCGGGTATCGGCATAGGCTGTAGTAATCTTGCTGGCTTCTGATGTTCTGCCTTCACTCTCTGACATACATCACATACAGCTACATACTCGGCAATATCCTTCTTCATTCCAGTCCACCAAAAACGCTCCTTCAAATCCAAATACATCTTGGTGTTTCCGTGGTGTATCGAGTATGGTGAGTCATGAGCTTCCTGTAATATCAACTTCCTGATCTCTGCATTATTGGGCACATATATCCGGTCCTCAAACCACAAGGTGTTGTGCTCATCCTCACGAAAACATTTGGCCTTGCCTTCACTCATCTTCTCCTTTATCTCGACAATTTGTTTGTCATCCTTCTGGGCTTCTCAAATCTTTCCCAACAAGGTCGACTAAACTTCCATGGTTGTAACAAAACCTTTGGGAACAATCTCTAAACATAGCTCCCTGAAATCTTCTGCTAACTCCTTTGGCAATCCTCCTGTTACTAAGGTATTGGCATAACTCTTTCGCCTCACAGCGTCTGCTACGACATTGGCCTTTCCCGGATGATAGTGCAACTTCATATCATAATCCTTTATAAGCTCCAACCATCTCCTTTGCCTGAGGTTAAATTCCTTCTGTGTAAAAATGTACTCCAAACTCTTATGATCCGTGTACACATCACAATGGCTCCCAATAAGAAAATGTCTCCAAGTCTTGAGTGCATGTACTACGGCTGCCAACTCCAAGTCATGTGTGGCATAACTCAACTCATGCGGTCGAAGTTGTCGTGGGGCATATGAAACAACTCTTCCGTCTTGCATAAGTACTCCTCCAAGTCCTAAGCGAGAGGCGTCGCAATACACTTGGAAATCCGGCAGGATCAGCACTGGGGCTGTAGTTAAACATTTCTTCAACTCCTGGAAACTTGCTTCACATTCCTCAGTTCAATGGAACTTGGTGTCCTTCTTCAACAACGTCGTCATAAGCTTCACAATCTTAGAGAAATTTTCAATGAATCTCTGATAGTATCCCATGAGAAAACTGCGGATCTCTCCAACTAAGGTGGGTGCCAACCACTCAGTGAATGACTGAACTTTGGTGGGGTCTACTGCTATACCTTCTCCTGATATAACATGCCCAAGAAATCCAACTTCCTTCAACCAAAACTCACATTTGCTGAACTTGGCATACAACTGATGCTCCCTGAGTTTCTCGAGAACTAAGCGCAAATGCTCCTTGTGTTCCTCTTCATTTTTTGAGTATACTAAAATATCATCAATGAACACCACGACAAACTTATCCAAGAACTCCATGAACACCTTATTCATCATACTCATGAAATAGGCAGGGGCGTTAGTCAATCCAAATGACATAACCATATACTCATAAAGCCCATACCTTGTGGTAAAAGCTGTCTTAGGTATATCCTTTTCTTGAATCTTCAGCTGGTGGTAACCTGATCACAGGTCGATCTTTGAAAACACTTTAGCTCCTTGCAGCTGGTCAAACAGATCATTGATCATCGGCAGTGGGTACTTGTTCTTGACTATCACTTCATTCAACGCCCGATAATCAACAACCATTCTTAGAGATTTATCCTTCTTCTCAACCAATAGTACTGGGGCTCCCCATGGTGATCAACTCCGTCGGATGTAACCTTTCTCCAATAATTCCTTAATCTGTTTCTTGATCTCCTCCAGATCATTCGTGGACATCCTGTATGGTCACTTTGATATAGGCCCGGTGCCTGGCAACAGCTCTATCAAAAACTCGATGCCTCGATCTGGCGGCATTCCTGGTAACTCCTCTGGAAATACATCTAGGTAATCCTTCACAACAGGCACTTCCTCCTAAACAACTCTCGTGAGAGAATGTACTTGGGTTCTCCTTGGCGCATGCCTGGATACATACTTGATCCTTTTTCCCTCCAGGGTAGTAAGCAGAATTGACTTACTGGCTCAATCGATGTTTCCTCCATACATCGACAGCCAATCCACTCCTATTATCACATCCAATCCTTGCGACTCCAGAATTATCAAGCCAGAGGGGAAAACATGACTACCTATGGTTGATGGCATCTGAAAACATCCACTACTTGCCATATACTCGGCTCCGGGTGAGGTTACTAGCATAGGTGTCTTAAGAACTCTAGTGGGCAACTTATACTTATCCACAAATCCCCTTGATATGTATGAACGCGATGCACCAGTATCAAAAAGAACGATTGCATTAAACGACTTAACTAAAAACTTACAGATAACTGCATCTGGTTGCTCTTCAACCTCTTCCATGTTCACGTGATTTACTTGTCCTTTGTTAAATGGATTGGGCTTCTTCCCAGAGCTCCCATTACCATTTCTGTTCTTCGCTTCAGGGCACTCCGTGGTATAGTGTCCAGTCTTCCCGCACTTGAAACAAGTAACATGGCTTAGGTCCCTCTTAGCGGGTGTGGCTGGATTGGATCGGTTCTGATTGCTGCTTGCTCCATTCCCATTCCTTGGGCTAGTATGATTATGGGTACTTCCTCCATTGTGAGTGTGGCCTCCATGGTTATGGGTAATCCCTCCCGAGTTCGGGGTAAAGAGAGGCTTCTGTTGAGCTCATGAATTGTACTTCCCTTGTCCATATTTCCTTTTGCGGCTCTCTATCTGCTGTTGCTTCCCTTCGATCATGAGAGCTTTATCTACCAACTCCTGGTAGTTTTTAAATTTTACCACCATTAAATGCATACTCATCTCATCATTCAGCCCTTCCATAAAATTCTCTTGCTTCGCGACATCCGTGGCCACATCATCTGGAGCATAGCGAGATAACTTACTGAACTCCTCCACGTACTAGCCTATAGTATGGTTCCCTTGGTGTAAGTTGCGAAACTCACGCTTCTTCATGCTCATAGCTCCAGTGGATACATGGGATGTGCGGAATCCTTGTTGAAACTGCTCCTAGGTGACATTGGCTATAGGAAAAGTGGCTGTGTAATTCTCCCACCATGCGACCGCTGGTCCATCCAATTGGTGTGCGGCAAAACGCACGTTCTCAGCATCTGTGCAACCTGCGGTGGTCAACTCCATTCCAATCCTGCGCAGCCAATCATCAGCAACTATAGTCTCGGTGCTACTGGAAAACACCGGCGGCTGCAGCCTTAGAAAACGGGCTAAGTTGTCAACTGGTGGTGGTGGCAGTGGGTTATTGTTGTTGTTGTTGTTGTTGTTGCTAACAACTGCATCAAGGCATTCTGCTGCTGGGTCAATTGAGTGAGCTCCGGTGGGAAAGAAAAACCGGGGTCACGTCTCGGAGGCATCTGGTGGGTTTAGAGGGAAGATATTAGAATAGAATGAGGTCTAATGAGAAAACACTACCCATATGCACATGAGACAAACACAATCATATCATATCACTCAATCAAGCAAGCAAGGGCATACAATCGGTCTAACTATCATTACAGTGCTCGGATTACTAATGTTTACATGGGGGGTACTACCAATAGTATGGTGGTCTACTAGAAATTTTGATCGGTGGAAGACTCCATGATATCTGCTCCAGTTTCGTCTTCATAGTCATCATCACTACTATCCGGGTCGGAATCAGTGTCGTCTATGATGATGTAGTCTTCGGAACGAATCTCCTTGGGTTCATCGTCTTCTCCTCCTGGCGCGGGGTCTCCCATAAAACTCCTAGCTTCCTGGTCATGTCGTCATTCCTCTCCACAAGTATCATCATTTCCTCCTCATATCCATCGCATGTAGACTTAAGCTCCACTTCTAGCTCTGTGATTCTGATCATCGCCTTCTTCAAATCTATCATGCTTGCGCACATCTGGTTCTCCTGGCGACGAATGTGGTGGTTTAATTCCTGGATGAATGCTGCAATGGACCTATCCTTCCTGGTGTTAATCATCTCCCATTGCTCATCTCGGCGCCCACATATCTGGTAGATAGTGTCCTTCAGCTCCTTGTGGTAAACTTCGCCGATGCGTCCTATAGCGATGTGGGCTACCATACTCTTGCCTAGACTCCAGGTGGGTGCATCAAAGGAAAACTCTATGGGTTTAGTGACTGGCATGAACGTCCTTCCTGGAACTTGAACTCGAATCATCCATCACTCCTCTTCTGGTAAAGTAGCGGTATAGGTCCCGGTGAAGCTTGGTATTCCAATGTTCAGGTACTTAGTGACTTCCTTCAAGTGTCGTCCAAAAGGTGTGTCTTCATCCGGTTGTGCAAACTTGTTCCTCGTATCCGCCATCCTAAAGAGTAGAAAATGGAGAGGGGTCAGAAATAAGTAGAGAAGAGTGGCCTATGGCTTTTCTTAGTGGTCGTGTCCTACATTCAGCGTGTGCTCTGATACCATCTTGTAGCGAGCCGACCTCAAACGCTCAAGTCTCTATGCTTCAGTGTCATCCTTGGATCGGTAATGCTGACGCACACAGTACTCGAAGGATTTATAACAGGGTGGCAATCACACACTTATTACAATGAAAGTCTCAAGAAATAACTTATTACAATAAATATGGCTTAAGGCCATCTAATACGATAACAGCGGAAGGCTCGGAAGGTAAAGTGAGTCCATAAACTCCAACGGCATGGCTGAGTGCACGACAAACGACCTATCGCACCTTACTCCTCATCTGAAAAGTCTGCAACATGATATGTTGCAGCCCGAAAACGGGCCAGCACATGGAATATGCTGGCAATGTAACACAGGAGAGTAATGAACAGATAAAAGCTATCACTATATGCATATATGGCTGGTGGAGGCTGTATGGTTAATATATTTTGCGAAAAGCCAATTTTTTCCTACAACAAAGGAATATATTTTATTTAACTATCATGGTAGTTGAACAATATTGAGAAGGTTCCTCCAACTCAATCCCAATTAAAAGTAATTATCAACCCAACAAATTAATTTAGAGTGATGAGATCCATATGATAATCCAAGAGCCAGATACTCAAGATGTCCATAACCGAGGACACGGCTAACCATGATTAGTTTATACACTCTGCAGAGGTTTGCGCACTTTTCCCCGCAAGACTCGATCTCCTCCGTTGGATTTCTCGCACTACAGGGTGTTTGAGAAATGGATGACCGAGACACAATCTTTCAGAAGCATTTGCTCTCTACTCTGGGCGGACTGGTACACCTACAATCCCCTACATCTGCTAGTCCACCTCTTCAAGAACTCACGCAACTTACTCAACTATGCCAGATCCCATAATGGCTTGTGGCTGCACACGGAAGTTTCAAGCATGAATAGTCCTATGATCCCTTTGAGCTTGGGCTGCAGACCGTAGGATGATCACACGGGTACTCCGGGATATCCTAGGACAACACTGGATTCTCCAAGTGCCCACAAGCAATCCACCCAGATGTGTATTAAAGTTTCCATCTTAAGTTGAACCATTAATTAACAACTCACATCTGCTATGGATACACTCAAAACCCAAACCACGTCTACGAGCATAGCATGGCAATATAAGCATAACGTAGAAGTAACTCCCAAGGGTTTGATAATAAAATAGGTAATAGGTTCTACCTCATTATCTACTTCCCAGAACCACATGTTAAGAGATCCTACTCATGCATTGTGTGAAGGTTGAAACTAATGCATAAAAATCGGGTGATAAAGGGGTATGATCAAAGTGTTACTTGCCTTGCTGACGATCTACAAATCCTAAAGACTCGTAGTAGCACGCTTCGCACTCCGGGTGTTCTATCGCAAACAAACAATAGCAAACATAAGCAATCAAGCAAAGATGCACGGGTAAATCTCCAATAAGAAGATCTAACCGGAAAGTTCAACTAAAGAACTCCTGTTTGCAAAAAGAATCAAATCAAACGGAGCAAGAAACTCAAACTACGAAAGAAACAAGATCCGATTACTAATCTGGACTAAAGTCAAATTTTACAGTACCAAAATCTTGTTCAAGTTGGTTAAACAGAAAGAGGGCTTTGAGACGAAGATCTAGGCGCTTGAATCACCTGATTCCGATAAACAAGAGAAAAGATAAACTAAAACGAAAAACAGGGCAGAAATCGCGATCGAAAATAATCGCGGAAAAACCATGGAAAAAGAAAACTGATGAACAGGCTAACGAGCAAACGTTCGCTATCTGCGTTTAACGGGTGAAAACCGTTCATTAAAATGAACATACGAACGGGCGTTTGCTAAATAACTAAACCGGGGGAAAAAACCGATCTAAAAAAACGCATCTAGGTTTTCGTATAAAAACCGAACAGTTTTTAGAATAAAACCGACGGCTACCTCGCAGATCGAGACGGTGGTGGCGACGAACTCCGGCGGCGGCGAGCTTTGGCGGCGGGGTGGCGGCGAGTCGGCGGCGCGGCAATGGGGCGGTGGGGTGGCGAGGCGGCGCGGGCGGCGGCGGCGGAGCGGCGGGGTGGCAGCGAGGCGGCGCGGCAACGGGGCGGCGGCGCAACGGCGGCGGCGCCGGCGGCGACGGCGGATCGGGGCTAGGGTTTTGGGGCGGCTCGGGCCTCCGCTTAAAAAGGCTGGCCGGCGAAGTCCTAGTCAGGCATGGCCCGGCTAGGTCGGTTGACTTTTTTTCAAATAATTCCGCTCAGAAAAACGAAGAAAAGAAATACTAAACGGACTCCAAAAATCCTGAAATAAATTTTGCCTATCCTCTAAAAGTACGCCGGACATGGTGAACATTTATTTGGGCCTCTAATGCAATTTCGGAAAACGCATATTTTTCCTAATTCAAATAAAATAGCGATAAAACCCCAAATAAAAACACAAAATGATTTTAATATTTTTCCTCCAACATTTCTTTTATTTTGGATTAGTCATATTATCTCCTCTCATATAATTTTAATATGGAATATTTTTGGGGAGAAAAATAATTAAAACCAAAGTGATCCTTGTTTCAATATTTGATAAAACTCAAATATGAGAACAAGGGAAAATCCCCAACTCTCTCCGAGGGTCCTTGAGTTGCTTAGGATTTCGAGGATCACAAGAACAATGCAATAAAATATGATATGCATGGATGACCTACGTATAACATTCCAAATTGAAAATTTGGGATGTTACATCATTGTTATTGCTAGGTTTAGCATCAACATGAACATCATCATTAATATTATCACTAGGTTCATGTTCATTACCAGATTGTGTTTCAGCATCAGAAATAGAAATATCATTGGGATTCTCAGGTGTGTCAACAACAGGTTCACTAGAAGCATGCAAAGTCCTATCATTTTTCTTTTTCTTCTTCTTAGAATGACTAGGTGCATTAATATTAGTTCTCTGAGAATCTTGCACAATTCTCTTAGGGTGGCCCTCAGGATACAAAGGTTCCCTAGTCATTTTACCCTCTCTAGTCACAACTCTAACAGCATTATCGATTTTATTATTATTTAATTCATTGAGAAAATCATTCTGAGCTTTAAGCACTTGTTCTACTTGAGTGGTAACCATAGAAGCATGTTTACTAATAAGTTTAAGTTCACCTTTAACTCTAGACATATAATCACTTAAGTGTTCAATCATATAAGCATTATGTTTCAATTGTCTACCAACATAAGCATTGAAGTTTTCTTGTTTAACAATAAAATTATCAAACTCATCCAAGCATTGGCTAGCAGACTTATTATAAGGAATATCACCTTCATCAAATCTATAGAGAGAATTTACCTTTACTACTTGTGTCGGGTTATCAAGACCATGTATTTCTTCAATAGGTGGTAAATCCTTAACATCTTCAGCTTTAACACATTTTTCTTTCATAGATTTCTTTCCCTCTTGCATATCTTCAGGACTGAGAAATAGAATACCCCTTTTCTTCAGATTTGGCTTAGGAGTTGGTTCACGAAGTGTCCAATCATTATCATTACTCAACATATTATTCAATAGCAATTCAGCTTGATCAACAGTTCTTTCCCTGAAAACACAACCAACACAACTATCCAGGCGGTCTCTGGAAGCATCGGTTAGTCCATTATAAAAGTTATCAAGTATTTCATTTTTCTTGAGAGGATGATTAGGCAAAGCATTAAGTAATCAAAGAAGCCCCCCAAGCTTGTGGGAGTCTCTTTTCTTCAATTTCCACAAAATTATATGTTTCCCTTAAGGCAGCTTGTTTCTTATGAGCAGGGAAATATTTAGCAGAGAAGTAATAAATCATATCCCGCGGAATACACACACAACCAGGATCAAGAGAATTAAACCATGTTTTAGCATCACCTTTTAATGAGAACGGAAATAACTTAAGGATATAGTAGTAACGAATCTTCTCCTCATTAGTGAACATGGTGGCTATATCATTCAATTTAGTAAGTTATGCCACTGTTTCAGATTCATAGCCATAAAAAGGATCAGATTCAACCAAAGTAATTATCTCAGGATCGACACAGAAATCATAATCCTTATCAGAAGTACAGATGGGTGAAGTAGCAAAAGCAGGGTCATATTTCATTCTAGCATTCAAAGATTTTTCTTCCAGATTAGCTAATAGTTTCTTAAGACCATATCTATCTTTGCAAGCAAAAATGTCTCTAGCAGTTTCTTCATCCATAACATAGCCCTCAGGCACAACAGGCAATTCATATCTAGGGGGAGAATCTTCATCATCACTTTCATCAATATTATCAGTTTCAATAATTTCATTCTCTAACCCTAGCAAGTTGTTTATCAAGAAATTCACCTAATGGCACAGTATTATCAAGCATAGAAGTAGTTTCATCATAAGTATCATGCAAAGCAGAAGTGGCATCATCAATAACATGTGACATATCAGAATAAATAGCAGGAGTAGGTGTCACAAGTTTACTCAAAATAGAAGGTGAATCAAGTGCAGAGCTAGATGGCAATTCCTTACCTCCCCTCGTAGTTGAGGGAAAAATCTTGGTTCTTTCATCTTTCAAATTCCTCATAGTGATCAATAGATATAAATCCCAAGTGACTCAAAGAATATAGCTATGCTCCCCGGCAACAGCACCAGAAAATAGTCTCGATAACCCACAAGTATAGGGGATCGCAACAGTTTTCGAGGGTAGAGTATTCAACCCAAATTTATTGATTCGACACAAGGGGAGCCAAAAAATATTCTCAAGTATTAACAATTGAGTTGTCAATTCAACGGCACCTGAAAGACTTAATATCTGCAGCAAAGTATTTAGTAGCAAAGTAATATGGAAGTAAAGGTAACGGTGGCAAAAGTAACAGCATTGGTTTTGTAGTGATTGTAACAGTGGCAACGGAAAAGTAACTAAGCAAAGAGCAATATGTGAAAAGCTCGTAGGCAATGGATCAGTGATGGATAATTATGTCGAATGCAATTCCTCATGCAACAGTTATAACATAGGGTGACACTGAACTAGCTCCAATTCATCAATGTAATGTAGGCATGTATTCCGAATATAGTCACACATGCTTATGGAAAAGAACTTGCATGACATCTTTTGTCCTACCCTCCCGTGGCAGCGGAGTCCTATTGGAAACTAAGGGATATTAAGGCCTCCTTTTAATAGAGTACAAGACCAAAGCATTAACACTTAGTGAATACATGAACTCCTCAAACTATAGTCATCACCGGGAATGGTCCCGATTATTGTCACTTCGGGGTTACCGGATCATAACACATAGTAGGTGACTATTGACTTGCAAAATAGGATCAAGAACTCACATATATTCATGGAAACATAATAGGTTCAGATCTGAAATCATGGCACTCGGGCCCTAGTGACAAGCATTAAGCATAGCAAAGTCATAGCAACATCAATCTCAGAACATAATGGATACTAGGGATGAAAACCTAACAAAACTAACTTGATTACATGATAAATCTCATCCAACCCATCACCGTCCAGCAAGCCTACGATGGAATTACTCATGCACGGTTGTGAGCATCATGAAATTGGTGATGGAGGAAGGTTGATGATGACGATTGCGACGGATTCCCCTCTACGGAGCCCCGAACGGACTCCAGATCAACCCCCCCGAGAGAGATTAGGGCTTGGCGGCGACTCCGTATCGTAAAACGTGATGAATCCTTCTCCATGATTTTTTCTCCCCAAACATGAATATATAGAGTTGGAATTAAGGTCGGTGGAGCCTCAGGGGGTCCACGAGATAGGGGGCGCGCCCTAGGGGGGTGGGCCATGCCCCATGGGGGTGGGCGCGCCCCCACCCTGATGGACAGGGTGTGGGCCCCTGGTGTTGATTCTTTCGCCAGTATTTTTTATAAATTCCAAAAATATTCTCCGTGAAGTTTCAGGTCATTCCGAGAACTTTTATTTCTGCACAAAAATAACACCATGGCAATTCTGCTGAAAACAGCGTCAGTCCGGGTTAGTTCCATTCAAATCATGCAAGTTAGAGTCCAAAACAAGGTCAAAAGTGTTTGGAAAAGTAGATATGATGGAGATGCATCATAGGTCTAGGGTGAACTACTCACACATCATCGAAGGAACACCAATGAGGACGATGAACCCCTCTATGATCGTGTTCCCCTCCAGCAGAGTGCCGGAATAGGGCTCTAGATTGGATCTTGTTGTTCTAGAACTTGCGGCCACTAAAATTGTGTTTCGCCGACTCCCATAGGGTTCATGGAATATCTGAGAATTTATAGAGCCGAGAGGCGGTGGAAAGAACTCCCATGGGCCCCACAACCCACCGGGGCGCACTAGGGGTCTGGCGCGCCCAGGTATGTGGTGGGGCCCACGGGCCTTCCCTCTAGTGCTTCCTTGGCTCCCAAGTTGTCTTCTGGTCCAAAAAAAACTCCAAAGAGTTTCGCTGCGTTTGGACTCCATTTGATATGGGTATTCCCGAAGTAAAAAACAAGCAAAAAACTGCAACTGGCACTTGGCACTATGTGAATAGGTTAGTCCCAAAACATGATAAAAGTTGCTATAAAATGAAGCTAAAACATCCAAGAATGATAATATAACAACATGGAACAATAAAAAATTATAAATATGTTGGAGAAGTATCAACATACTCAATCTCAATTCTTGCTCGTCCTCGAGTAGGTAAATGATAAAAACATTTTTTTTTATGTGGAATGTTGCCTAACATGTTCATCACATATTATTTTCTTTTGTAGCATGGCCATTTGGACTTTAAGATCGATCAAAGCAATAGAGTATAATTGACATGAAGACTTCAATACTCAAGCATATCAAAAAGTAACCATGTCTTTCAAAATATAAACACTAAAGAAAGCTATCCTTAGCCCATCATGCTCAATCATTGATCCATTCATGAAACACATTCGAATATTAGCTACATCCAATGCACAAGTATGACCATAGTGCTCCCTAGTTGGTGCTTAATTTATAAGAGAAGATGGAGACTCAAATTTTTTTTTGCATAAAGTAAATAGATAGGCCCTTCATAGAGGGAAGTAAAGATTTGTAGAGGTGCCAAAGCTCAAAGCTTAAATCGAGAGATAAAATCTTTTGGGAGGCATACTTTTCCCATCAAAGAAAACGACCGAGTAGTTCCCAATACTTTCCATGCTGGATACATCATATGCGGTTCCCAAACATAAAATAAAGTTTATTCCTTTTTCCACCATTCTTTCACAATCCATGGCTAGCCGTATCCACGTGTTACTTCCATACCAACACTTTCCAAGGAATTTATTATTGACAACATAAAGTAAATTTCTTTTTCATTTCGGGACTAGGCATCCCTATTACCGCCACACTCTCGTGCAATGACAAGTGAATAAACACTCATCTTGAGAATAACGCATCTAGCATGGAAAAAATATTGGCTACCCCCTGCCGCTTCATGAGAGGTACGGGCACACAAAAAGGAAATTCATTTTGAAAATTAGAGTTGGCACATACAAATTTACTTAGAATGGCACGGAAATACCACATATAGGTAGGTATGGTGGACTCATATGGCACAACTTCTTTAAGGATTTTGTATGCACAAGTAGTATTCCCACTTAGTGCAAATGGAGGCTAGCAAATAGATCGAGAAGCAACCAACCAAGAAATAAAATTTCTCATAAACGAGCATTAAGCATAACTAACACTAAAGAATGCACCACAGGTAGGATGTAATTTCATTGCATAACTATTGACTTTCGTGCTTGCATAGGGAATCACAAACCTTAACACCAATATTCTTACTAAAGCATAATTACTCACCAACATGACTCACATATTACTATCATCATATCTCAAAACTATTACACAGAATCAAGTTTATTTTTTCCAATGATCTTCATGAAAGTTTTTATTATATCCCTCTTGATTATCTAACACTTTGAGATTAATTTCATACATTGCAATTGCTTCTGATAAGCTCAAACAAATTTAAGTGAAGAACATGACCATAAAAAATTTCATCTCTCAAAATAATATAAGTGAAGCATGAGAGAATTTCTTTAAAAAATTAATAACTCTCAAATTAATTTAAGTGAAGCATGAGAGTATTTCTTCAAAAATTTAAAGCACACTGTGCTCAAAAAGATATAAGTGAAGTTAGGGAGTCCTAGATTAGGGGGTCTCCGGACAGCCGGATTATATCCTTTGGCCGGACTGTTGGACTATGAAGATACAAGATTGAAGACTTCGTCTCGTGTCCGGATGGGACTCTACTTGGCATGGAAGGCAAGCTAGGAAATACGGATATGTATATCTCCTCCTTTGTAACCGACCTTGTGTAACCCTAGCCCTCTCCGGTGTCTATATAAACCGGAGGGTTTTAGTCTGTAGGACACAATAACATACAATCATACCATAGGCTAGCTTCTAGGGTTTAGCCTCTCTGATCTCGTGGTAGATCTACTCTTGTACTACCCATATCATCAATATTAATCAAGCAGGACGTAGGGTTTTACCTCCATCAAGAGGGCCCGAACCTGGGTAAAACATCGTGTCCCCTGCCTCATGTTACCATCCGCCTTAAACGCACAGTTCGGGACCCCCTACCCGAGATCCGCCGGTTTTGACACCGACATTGGTGCTTTCATTGAGAGTTCCTCTGTGTCATCGCCGTTAGGCTTGATGGCTCCTACTATCATCGATAGCGATGCAGTCCAGGGTGAGACTTTTCTCCCAGGACAGATCTTTGTGTTCGGCGGCTTCGCACTGCGGGCCAACTAGCTTTGCCATCTGGAGCAGATCGAAAGTTACGCCCCTGGCCACTAGGTCAGGTTTGGAAGCTTAAACTACACAGCCGATATCCGCGGAGACTTGATATTCGGCGGATTTGAGCCCCTGCCTTGTGCGTCATGCGGTCACGATGAGTACGATTTAGCTCTGCCATCGGACAGTGTTCAGGAAATCACACCGGCAGCCGCTCTGACCCTTAATTCAGAGCCAGTTGCGCCTCCCATGGACGGGTGGATAGACCCCGACACAGAGGCCGCATCGCCAACGGCGATCGAGCCGAATATTGATCTTACCCTTCACGAGAGCCGTGTTGTTAAACTGCCGGATACTTCTTCGGCCACGGAGTCCGAACCGCCTGCGCCCGTTCCTATTGAATCCGGTTGGGTGCCGATCATGGAGTTTACCTCCGCGGATATCTTTCAGCACTCGCCCTTTTGCAACATACTGAATTCATTAAAGTCTCTCTCCTTATCAGGAGAGTCCTGGCCGAAATATGTCCGGCAGGATTGGGATGCGGATGACGAAGAAATTTGCCGCCCACCCACCACCCACTTAGTAGCCACTGTTGATGACTTAACCGACATGCTCGACTCCGACTCCGAAGACATCCACGGTATGGACGACGATGCAGGAGACGAACAGGAACCACTGCCCATAGGGCACTGGACGCCCACTTCATCACATGACGTATACATCATGGACACACCAAAAGAAGACGACGACAAGGAATGGAAGGACGCAACGAAGGGTTGTCCCCTCGAGAAGCAGTCAAAGCGGCAACGTAAGCGCCGCTCTAAATCCCGGCTCGGCAGAAACAACGATCATATAGACCCAGCGTTAGAGCAGGGTGAACCATCGCTGGACCACGGCAGCACGGAGAACCAAACCGAACAACCCAACTCTGTCAAAGATAATAGTCCAGACGACATCACACTGGACAGACACTCGGAGCAACAGAATGCCCATCAAAGGCTCGTTGCCACCGTGAAGAGTCTAAAAAAGCAGAAGCAAAGGCTCAAGGCTGCGCAAGACACACTCAGAATTAGATGGAGTAAAGTGCTCAACACAGCAGCGAAGTACGGCGGTAATCACCCCACCAAGAGCTACCCGAAGCGGAAGTTGCTACCTGAATTCGATGAGGAGGCCTTAGATCCCCCGCAACCAAAAATTAAAATGGCCATCTAGCCGGATAGACGACCTCACGGCCAACATAGAGCAGCAAACAACGCCGCACGTAAGCCAATACGCGATCCACGCGAGGGCTCGCATCAAAAGGACGGCGCAACCAGATCCATCTATGGACCACGCAAGCGCGCTCTAGTATACGATGCAACACAACAAACATCCGAACAACGCGGTACACCCAGGTACAGGGGTGCCGCACACCCCCTATGTTGCACCGACGAGGTGCTGGACCATGAATTTCCATAGGGATTCAAACCCATAAACATAGAGGCATACGACGGAACAACAGACCCAGGGGTATGGATTGAGGACTATATCCTCCATATCCATATGGCTCGAGGAGATGATCTCCACGCCATTAAGTATTTACCCCTCAAACTCAAAGGGCCAGCTCGGCACTGGCTTAAAAGCCTCCCCGAAAGCTCCATTGGAAGCTGGGAAGAGCTCGAAGACGCTTTTCAGGCAAATTTTCAAGGGACTTATGTCCGACCTCCGGACGCAGACGATTTGAGTCATATAACTCAACAGCCCGGAGAGTCAGCCCGAAAGCTTTGGAACAGGTTTCTTACTAAAAAGAACCAAATAGTTGACTGTCCAGACGCCAAAGCCTTGGCGGCTTTTAAGCATAGCGTCCGCGACGAATGGCTTGCCAGACACCTCGGCCAAGAAAAGCCGAGAACAATGGCAGCATTAACAAGCCTCATGACCCGCTTTTGCGCGGGTGAGGACAGCTGGCTAGCCAGATGCAGCACCAGCGACCCAAGTACATCCGAAGTTAGAGATGGAAATGGGAAATCACGATGCAGTAAAAATAATATGCGCCGGAATAAAGAAGACAGCCCGAAGAGCACGGCAGTAAACGCCGGATTCAGAAGCTCTCGGGCAGGTCAGCAAAAGCCGTCCCCTAAAGGCAGCAGAGACGAACTGTCCAGCTTAAACAAAATTCTAGAGCAAATATGTCAGATCCATAGCACCCCTGGTAAACCCGCTAATCATACCCACAGAGAATGTTGGGTCTTCAAGCAATCCGGCAAGCTCAACGCCGTACACAAGGGGGAGGATACACCAAGCGAAGACGAGGATGAGCCTCTCTAGCAAGACACTGGGGAACAAAAGAAATTTCCACCAGAAGTCAAAACAGTGAACGTGTTACACGTGATCAAGGGGAGAAACAAAGCGGCACTCCCAGAGAAATATGCCCAAGGGCCTATCACCGCGGAGTCCTGCCACTGGTCATCTCAACCGATCACTTTCGACCATCGGGATTACCCAGCAAGTATCCGGAGTGCAGGATGGGCTGCCTTGGTATTAGACCCAATAATTGACGGATACCATTTCACACGAGTCCTGATGGACGGTGGCAGCTGTCTAAACCTGATATATCAGGACACAATCTGCAAAATGGGGATAGACCCAACGAAAATTTGCCACAGCAATACTACCTTTAAAGGAGTAACGCCAGGCTCAGGGGCTCATTGCACAGGCTCCGTGCTACTAGAGGTTATATTCGGCTTCCCCGATAACTTTCGTAGCGAAAATTTAACATTCCACATTGCTCCGTTCCAAAGTGGCTATCAAGAACTACTTGGACGCGAAGCTTTCGCTCGCTTTAATGCAATACCGCATTATGCTTCCCTCATGCTTAAGATGCCCGATCCACGTGGCATCATTACAGTGAATGGAAATATTGAGTGATCCTTGCGCGCTGAAGAGAGTGCGACTGCCTTGGCAGCCGCACACTAAAAACGGCCTCACCAACTAAAGCATTTGATAGGTCGTGAAGACCACGAACACGGTTAGATGAGTCTGGCGCAGCTATATGTAATTCACACAGGTTTGATAGGCCACACCCCTATTACAAATACAAGGGGCTCAACGCGCGCGGACTAGTGGCAATTTTTACTCATCTTGATTGTACATGGTTTCTTTAAACCTACCTTTTTGCACGACAACTTTTCACCTAAGTTTCTCTCTTTTACAGATGACCATCGTGCTATACCCGTCCAGGATACGGCACAACGGAGACACAGGCGCAGACGTGCAGCAGGGACCCGTTCCAAGGATTCTTTTTAGATTAAGACCCTACGTAAACCTTTTTTACTGTCTCTTGTTGATACACATCCCTCGGATTCTCAGTACAATTGAGAAGGATGCTGGCGTCTTGGCATGTAGCCACGTTAGAATAATGCATGTACCTGGACAACAGGGGCTTCTTACAAAGGGCACTGTTTAGGCCCGGTTTACACCATAAAGACTGAATACCTTAGGGAGTGTTCGGCGTCACGAGTTTGGCCTTATATGCATCAGCTCCGAATCATGTCTTTGGTCAAATGTTGGGTTTTCCCGGCTCCTGTGTTTTGCTGCCTTACGTTCCGCTCTATCGGCTAAGGCGGCACCAGGAGAACTGCTGCGATTGTGCCCTGGTTCATCCGGATGAGCACCTCAGTAGAGAAAGCCGAAAACTGACTGTCATGATATAGCGTGAGACTGGTCAACCACTCGATGACCAATCGGAATGTTAGAATTCCTCCGCCTTAACAAAGGGCCGTTTCCCGGCCAGGCATGTACGCACCCCGAATTCGGATGAGTGCGGAGCCACCAGGGCCTATATAGTAGCCCCACTGTCAAACTCCTATGGCTAAGTGAAAGTGTTAAAGCATTATAGTCCGGTTGCCTAATTCACTGCGCCATCACCTCCTTATTAGGACCAAGACGTTGGATTAAGTGTGAATACGCGTCTTCTGCGAACACCCCCGCATTATATGCGTGGGGGCTGAAGCCAACGACTGCAATCTTTCAGGTTATACACATGTATACATAAACGGCCGCACAGGAGGCATCATATTACTTTCGGGCAAAAGTATAAATACAGCCTTGATAAATTTCATAAAAACATTGTTTTTACAATGGGAATACATGTCACTCAAACATAATATTCTTCGAGCACTGGGCCTCTATCAAACGAGCACCCTCAAGAACTTCTTCAAAATAGTGCTCGGCAGCCACTCGGCCTATGGCCAAACCCTGCGCCGCAACAGTGGTAGCATCCATCTCCGCCCAGTATGCTTTGACACGGGCAAGGGCCATCTGCGAGCCTTCTATACACGCTGACCTCTTCATCGCATTAATGCGCGGCACCGCTCCAAGGAACTGTTGCACTAAGCTGAAATGGCTGTTCGGCTTCGATTTTTCTGGCCACAGATGATCTACGACGGACCTCATGGCGAGTCCGGACAATCTATTGAGTTCGGCCCATTCGGCTAGCCGATCAGTTAAGGGAAGCGGACGCTTTGGAACGTTAAATTGCGACCAGAATAGCTTGTCCACTTCACGATCTGTCTGATCTCGGAAGTATTCGGCCGCATCGACAGCACTCGCCGTCAAATCCAGATATGCGTCTGCCGAACTCCACGGCCGATCCAGAGGGGCATACCACGGATCTCCAAACTTCCTCCGCAGCAAAAAGGGCTTCCCAGCCACAATATCACCAGCTTCACGCAGCTCTTCCTTCTTTGCCCTCATGGCAGAGCGGGTGTCTTTGGCCGCCATCGTGGCCTTTTCGAGGTCCGTCGCCTTCGCTTGGTTTTCTTCTTCCAGGAACCAGCAATGGTCGGCAGTGTCTTTTAACTTTACAGCCATCTTGGCCATCTTTTCTTTGCTCTCGCAATGCGCGGCCTTCTCGGCTCTTAACTCTTCGGCCGCCTTTAAAGCGGCCGCATTACTAATCCTTGTTTGTTCGTTGGCTCGGGCAAGTTCCGCCCGAAGGGTCTCCATGGCGGCAGCTCCATCTATAGTCACAACATATTAAAGATACTGGCATCATGCTGCTCTTACTATGTGACATTGACCGGAAAAACATTACTTAACTTGTGCCTCGTCAAGCCGCTTGTTAACAAGCTCGATGTCAGCATCTGCCGCATCCAGTTGCCGCTTTAGTTCGGCAAACTCATTAGTCCGGCCAGCCACCGGAGCTCCCATCACCTGCACATAAAGCGGTATGGTTATTACCTGGGACTACGATCCTCTGTTCACCGCCGTTCTCGACGACGACCAGAGTCTCAGGGGCTACTATCTACACAGGGCACACCTAAAAATGTGCGGTACTATCAAAAAGTATATCATTTCATGTACCTCAAAGCCCGTCAGTAGACTCATAAAGGCTTCATGCAATCCGCTTTCGGCGGACGAAATTCTTTCCATCACTGTACTCATCAACGTACGGTGTTCTTCTGAGATGGCCGCTCGCTCCAACAGCTCCGTCAGTACGTCCGGCCGCATACCAGACGGTGCCGGACTCTTTTGTTTGCTCTCTTCAAGAGCCGGGCGCTGGGGACTTCGGGTGACTATAGGATTATCTTCTGGCCTCACCGGATCCGGAGAGGCCCTCCATGATGACACTTCAAGGTCGCCCGCTTCTTGAGCGGGGGAGTCCGGGGGAGGCGTTTCGCTCTCCATCATCTCCGGAAGAAGATCTCCCGAAGACGAGCTCAGCTGAGAAGGGCTAAGATCCGAACTGCAAGATAAACGCTTCGGTTATTTTCCTCAGAGGTAAGGTAGTATATCTCCACTATTAAAGTACTTTTTGATTACTTACAGCACGTTGGAGGGCTGATCCTCGCGCGAACTTTGTGCGGCAAAAGCACCCTCCAAGGCAGGACCCTCTGGTGGAGACTTCTCCCGTTTGGAAGCCTTGGTTTCCGGATCTTCAGAGGCAGTCCTCTTCCTTCCCTGAAGCGAGAGAAGGTCAGATTCTTCCCCTTGGTTATCCTCCTTCACGAAGGCGCTCATTCCCTCGGTTGGAATTGGTAGCGATGGGGGCCCGCTTTCGACCTCATTATTTCCCCCTTTATCTTCCTTTGAGGGCTCCGGGCAAGGTGCTAGCTCGAGCATCTTTTCCAGTACCGGATTCTCCAGACCCTCAGGAAGGGGGGCCGAACACCGAATCATATTTGCCCTTGTTAGCCAGTCCTGGTCAAAGAGCGATTTCTCAAGATGACATCATGGTAAATGAAAGACGGTGTGTTCGGCTAAAGGATTGCTTACTTGGTCGGCGGTACGGTTGCTGCTCAGGCCCACGTCCTCGGTATTATCCGGACACTCTATTTGGGGTCCGAAGAATGATTTGTACATCTCCTCGTGCGTCAGGCCGAGGAAATTCTAAATAGTGCGTGGCCCTTCTGGGTTGAACTCCCACATACGGAGGGGCCAGCGTTTGCAAGGCTGGACTTGACAAACCAGCATGATTTGCACCACCGTAACCAGACTGGAATCTCCTTCGAAGAGATCTTGAATGCGGCTCTGCAATATAGGCACGTCCTTGGCCTGGACCCCAGCTCAGTCCTCTACTAATCCATGACATCAGTTGTGGTGGAGGGCCCGAGCGGAAAGCAGGGGCAGCCACCCACTTGGCACTTCTGGGAGCTGTGATGTAAAACCACTCCCGTTGCCATAATCCGGACACCTCTAGAAAGGAACCTTTTGGCCACGAAGCTCCTGCTATCTTGCTTATTAATGCGCCTCCGCATGCTGCATACTACCCCTCGACCATCTTCGGCTTCACGTCAAAGGTCTTGAGCCACATGCCGAAGTGAGGGGTAATGCGGAGGAAGGCCTCACACACGACAATGAATGTCGAGATGTGGAGAAAGGAGTCCGGGGCTAGATCGTGGAAATCTAGCCCATAATAGAACATCAAACCCATGATAAAGGGATCTAGGGTGAGGACTAGGCCTCGGAGGAAGTGGGAGATGAACACAACATTCTCGTTGGGTTCGGGAGTAGGGACGACCTTCCCTCAGGCAGGCAGCCGATGCGAAACCTCGGTGGTCAGGTATCTGGCCTCCCTGAACTTCTTGATATCCTCTTCCGTAACGGAGGAGGGCATCCACCGGCCTTGAAGGCTAGATCCGGACATGATTGAAGGTCCGAAGCACCTGACCTGGGCTTTGGGTGTTAGAACTCGAGGCGGGGGAAGGATTCGATTGAGCACGGGAGGGAAAAAAGTAAAAGCCTTGTCCCTTTATAAAGAGGGTGAATATCAAGCGTCCTCTCCGTAGCCATTTGGGACTTTCCTATAATCTAGGAGTCCTAGACACGGTTGGGTTACCCACAACTGTATTGATGAGAATCCCGTAATTAGGGGAACACGATCTCTGCTTTGACAAGACGTGTCAAGAAACCGCCTCGCATTATGTGTGGAGCTGGTTAAAGAAAAACGGTTCGAATAATCACCGAGCCATGGCATGATGTCATATTGCCAAAACGTGTCAGCAGATTAAGATTTGTGGAAATATTATTCTCTCTACGGTGGTATGTGGAATTTATTTTGCAGGATCGGGCACTATCCTTGTATTCAAATTCTTCTGTGATGTATTCGGAGGAAGAACCCGCCTTGCAATGCCGAAGACAACACTGCGCACCGGACTCATCGTCATTGAAGCCTGGTTCAGGGGCTACTGAGGGAGTCCTGGATTAGGGGGTCTCCGGACAGCCGGAT
Source organism: Triticum urartu (assembly GCF_003073215.2). Taxonomy (NCBI): domain Eukaryota; kingdom Viridiplantae; phylum Streptophyta; class Magnoliopsida; order Poales; family Poaceae; genus Triticum; species Triticum urartu. The sequence continues at coordinate 196,650,477 of NC_053026.1, read as the reverse complement.
TATATCCTTTGGCCGGACTGTTGGACTATGAAGATACAAGATTGAAGACTTCGTCTCGTGTCCGGATGGGACTCTACTTGGCGTGGAAGGCAAGCTAGGCAATATGGATATGTATATCTCCTCCTTTGTAACCGACCTTGTGTAACCCTAGCCCTCTCCGGTGTCTATATAAACCGGAGGGTTTTAGTCCGTAGGACACAATAACATACAATCATACTGTAGGCTAGCTTCTAGGGTTTAGCCTCTCTGGTCTCGTGGTAGATCTACTCTTGTACTACCCATATCATCAATATTAATCAAGCAGGACGTAGGGTTTTACCTCCATCAAGAGGGCCCAAACCTGGGTAAAACATCGTGTCCCCTGCCTCCTGTTACCATCCGTCTTAGACACACAGTTCGGGACCCCCTACCCGAGATCCGCCGGTTTTTACACCGACATGAAGCACTAGAGCAATTCCATAGCTCAAAAAATTTACATGAAGCACATCGAGCTATTCTAACAAATCATAGCATAATTATGGCTCTCTCAAATAGGTGTGTCCAACAAGGATGATTGCGACAAATTAAAAAGCAAAACAAGCAAAGACTCATATGATACAAGACGCTCCAAGCAAAACTCATGATATGTGATGAATAATAATATAGCTCCAAGTAAAATTACTGATGGTTGTTAGAAGAAAGAGGGGATGCCTTCTGGGGCATCCCCAAGCTTAGTTGCTTGGTTCTAACTTGGGTATTAACATGGGGTGCCATGGGCATTCCCAAGCTTAGGCTCTTTTCACTCCTTATTCCTTCATCCATCGTGATCTCACCCAAAACTTGAAAACTTCAATCACACAAAACTTTCGTGAGATCCGTTAGTATAATAAAGCAAATCACCACTTTAAGTACTATTGTGAACCCATTCATATTTTATTATTGCATTATACTTACCTGTATTATAACTTCACCATGGCTTATACCCATCGATACATTCCATAGATTCACCAAAATAAGCACGCAATGCAACAAAAATAGAATATGTCAAAAACAGAACGGCTTGTAGTAATCTGGACTTTGACCATACTTTTATAATGCCAAAAATTCTGGAAAATTAGGACAACGTACGCAATTTGTATATCAATCTTGCGTAATGAATTCAGAATTTTATCACGCTCCACCAAAGCACATCAATTCTTCTACTGGACGCAAAAGTTTCTGTTTTTCAACAAGATCAAAGCAAGTATCACCCAACATGATCCCAAAGGCTTTACTTGGCACAAACACTAATTAAAACATTAAAAACACATTAATAACAGTACATAATTGTGCAAACACTCAATAACAGAAATAAAAAGGTAAAAATAAATTTTACTCATTGGGTTACCTCCCGACAAGCGCTAACGTTTATGCCCCTAGCTATGCGCAATGCATAGATTCAAGTATATTCATCTTTCTTCTTATTTTCCATAGATGTGTTTTTGCCAAGAGGTTTCTCAAATATAACTTGAAACACATTGTCCATATAAATTTTAGCATTATCAAGTTGTCCATCTTTATACCCCCTTTGATTCTCGGCTACAATCCATGAATATTGTTGATTAACAATTTAACATCATTAAAAACTTGTTGGATCATATCCAAAATGGGGGTTTCCTTTTTAAGGTTCTCATAAAATATTTGATTATTTCCAAGCAAATGTCTTAACACATAGTCATCATTGTAAAGGATCTCATCTATTACCGGTTTTTCACGGTTCATACCAGAAAAATCAAAATTTCCCTAGCTTCCCGTACTATGTGATCAAATTCCTTCGTAAGAACAAGGGTAGCTAACTTATTAGCTTTCGGATCCTTCATAATGGGTAGCTCATAAAAAAATCTTTGCAAGGTAGGATGAGTACCGTTAAATCTATTTTCAAGTTTTAGAACTAGCGCTGAAATAGCTTTTGCATAAGTTTTAGTTCTTTTAAGTATAGGGGCATCATCACAAGTCTAAGTTCCAACACAATTGAACAATTCTTTGATAGGTTATTTTCCTATAACGTTCCCTTGTCACAAAACAAAAGTTTTAGCATCCAGATTGCTAGATCGTCCAATTTTAGGAGTTCGTCCATCATCTGTTTCTGCCATACCAAAGTAACTCATGATGATAAGTTCAAGCAAACAAAAGATCGAATGGGAAAAAGGCGAACGACAAAGATGGCAAATAAAGGACAAATTTTTGTGAAGTGGGGGAGATGTAAATGAGAGGCAAATTACAAATAATATAAATTGCAAGGAGATGATATTTGTGATTAGGAACCTGATAGATGTTGATGATGTCTCCCCGGCAATGGTGCCAGAAATTATTTTGCCAATAGCTTGAATCTATGTCGGTATTTCCCCAAAGAGGAAGGGATGATGCAACACATCTATGGTAAGAATTTCCCTTAGTTATGAAACCGAGGTTATCAATCCAGTAGGAGAACCAAGCAACACTATGTAAATAGTAAATGCACACAAACAATAAATAGTTGCAACCCAACGCGTAAGAGGGGCTGTCAATCCCTCAACGGTAAAAAGATAGATTAAATTGTATGAGATTTGATAAATAGGTCTAGCAAAAACACAAAATAAAATAAGTAAAGAAAAAGTGCAGCATGGTATTTTTGGGTTTTTGGAATAATAGATCTGGAAATAATATGATAAAAGATAGACCCGGGGGATGTAGATTTCACTAGTGGCTTCACACGAGAAAATAGCATACGGTGGGTAAACAAATTACCATTAGGCAATTGATAGAAGAGCAAATAATTATGACGATATCCCAGGCAATGATCATGTATATAGGCATCACGTCCAAGATTAGTACACCGACTCCTGCCTGCATCTACTACTATTACTCCACACATCGACCGATATCCAACATGCATCTAATGTATTAAGTTCATGGAGAAACAGAGTAATGCAATAAGAACAATGACATGATGTAGACAAGATCAATTCATGTAGTAATAGACCCCGTCTTTTATCCTTAATAGGAACGATACATACGTGCCTCGCTACCCCTTTTGTCACTCGGTGAGGACACCGCAAGATTGAACCCTGCTACTTCTTGAGCTTGCGTTGATTTTTCCCTTGAAGAGGAAAGGGTGATGCAGCAAAGTAGAGATAAGTATTTCTCTTAGTTAGAGAACCAAGGTATCAATCCAGTAGGAGGTACCAGCAAGTCCCCGATCTATGCACCTGCACAAACAATCAAACACTTGCACCCAATGCGATAAAGGGGTTGTCAATCCCTTCACGATTAATTGCAAAGGTGAGATCTGATAGAGATAGATAAAACTAACGAAAAGATAAAATATTTTGGGTTTTTTTGGTTTATAGATCTGAAAAATAAAAGATTGCAAAATAGTAGATTGGAAACTAATATGATGGAAAATAGACCCGGGGCCATAGGTTTCGCTAGAGGCTTTTCTCATGAAGGCAACTAATCCGGTGGGTGAACAAATTACTGTCGAGCAATTGATAGAAAAGCGCAAAGTTATGACGATAGCCAAGAGAATGATTATGCATATAGGCATCACGTCCGAGACAAGTAGACCGAGTCCTGCCTGCATATACTACCATTACTCCACACGTCGACTGTCGGTGGGAAACGACGCCTATGGGGTCACTGGGATCCCTTCTACGGTTGGCGGGCGCGGGGTTGTGCGAAGAGCGGGTCTGGCGGTCAGCACACAAATCGTTTACCCAGGTTCGGGCCGCGGAGACGCATAAAACCCTAGTCCTGCTTGTATGTGTATTGAGCTGTTCTTGTGTTCTTGAACTAGCTGTAGTGGCTTTCTAGTCCAAAAGATCCGAATCCTCCTCCAGTACGCCTTGGGCCTCCTTTTATAGACAAAAAGGGGTTGCCATAGTGGCACACAGGAGGTGGGAAGGTGTACAGGGGCTGAGTCTATCCCCTAGCACCGTCAGACAAATGCATTTAATGCGTTGCCGACGTGCCCCTCTCGCTTTATTGGGGACGGCAAGGAAGCTCGTCCTAGCTGTCATCGCCTCGCCTGGCTCCAACGCGCGTCCAAGCTGACGAGGCATTGTAGTGCCACGTTGGCCGGTCGCTGGGCTGGCGCGGTGGTGGAGCCTTCACGAAGATCTGCATGCCACCACGCAAGTGCTTGCTAAGTTGGTGTAGAGGCTGCGCGCTGCCACGCAGATGCTTGTTCAGTTGGTCGAGCTGGCAGCTGTATGGGAGCGGCGGTGGAGTCTTTGGCAAACGCGGGCCTGGCTGCAGCCCCGCAGGCGTCCTCGGCAAGGGTCTTGCCGAGGTCCCGGCAAGGGTCTCGCTGCGGCACCACGGTCGTCCCCGGCAAGGACCTTGCCAGGGGTCTCGTGGATTTCCATGGCAAGGATCTCGCCAAGGATCGCCGTCTTCTGGTTTCCATCTAATCTTGTGTGCCTATGATCTCTACAAAGATCTGCATTCCACCACGGAGGCGCCTCCCGAGCCTTGGTTCCAATACGGCATAGGAACCCCTTAGGCTCAAGGGTGGCATGCTCTGCTGGCGTTAGGCAAGTTGCCTCGGCAAGGATCTTGCCGAGGCTGCGGAAGCCACCCCGGCAAGAGTCTTGCCGGGGGAGTCCACCTCGCCCTCTTGCTCTCTTTGCGCCTCTGGTCTGGGCATTGCTCCGGCATCCCTCCCCTGCCCTGCTTAGTGTGGCCGTGGGCGCGGCTCTGACTGCCCGTGCATAGGTTAAGGGGTGCAAAAGGAGAGCCCCTACTTTTGTACATCGATAGGAGCCCCCGAGCCTGGGCCACACATAAGCACGACGCGTTGTTGGGCTAGTCCCAGAACGGTGCACGGGCAGGTGGGGCGGATTTTTACCGCAGTAATTTCCCTCCGCTGCGCTTCCCCACGACCCGCGTTGAACGCGCGATGTGGAGGGTCATGCGTGACGTGAGGGTCGTGCATGGGGCGGTTTCCGCACGCATGTGTCACATCGTGGTAAAGAGGCAGCTCGCGCCTTCCCCGTAAAAAGAGGAAAACACAGAGGCGTGTGGCTCATTTACTGAATGGGCTCGGGTTGTGGTCTTCAAGGCTCCCGCGCCCCACGACCACGGGGTGGAGAATAGCCGCCTCATCTGTCCCTTCGGTTTCTGCTCGTCTGCCACGTGTCCCCCATGCTTTGAAGGTGGTAGGCGGTGGGTGCGGGCCTTGAATGGCGAGGCGGGGAAACAGGCCGCTGCTGATTGGGGCAGTGGGTCGGCCTCGATTCCCTGTGCCCCTGATGGTTGGATTGGCTGAGTGGGGCGGAGGAGTCCCGACCCCGTCCCTTTATAAGAAGGGGGGAGGGGGATGGCCTCCCACAATCTTTCATCATCCCTCTCCTTCCACCTCGGCTCCACTCTTTCATCTATCATGGTGAGAGGGGGCACCAGTCCTTTGACGGTGGCGGCGAGGGTCTCCACTCGACAGCGCGTCCCTCCTTCCCAAGAGCCCGTGGTGGCGGAGCCGGCCACGAGAGGAAGGGGAGGGGGCGAGGTCAAGGTCGGCGTGGCGCTCGGGGAAGAGGGGACGGGGCGGCGCACCGACCCTGCCTCCACTAGCGATGCCTCCTCCGATGGAGGGCCATGTTGGGGACCAGCCTCACGAGTTCTTCATCAAGCTGCGTCGGGCACCGCACCGTCGCCTTCGCCTTCCCACGCCATTCGCTCGGGAGATGGAGCTCGATCTGCCCCAAACCCTGAGGCGGCACATGAGGGGCTGCGGGAATGGCGGCACGCGGGTCGAGTCGACTTCCCCGCCCCTCGGGTCATGTATCTTCGTCGCGGGTGGAAGACCTTCGCTCGCATCCATAGCCTGACGATGGGGCTCGTTCTCTATTTCAAATTAATGGAGAATGGCCTGCTCTCTGTCAAGGTCTTTGGAGACTCTCGGACTCACCTGAAGTGCTGCGAGGAGAGCTCCTCCGACGATGAAGACTCCTCCTCAAGTGGGAGTGATGAGGAGGACAACGACAGCAACGATGAGAGTGTCGAGCGGGGGCACGTCGACCTCGTCTCTGACTGACCGTCACCCTCCCTTCACCGTGTGCTCTGCCGAGGGCCTTCCTCGTCAAGCTCTCCATCGGCGCGTTCCTCGTACCTTCCTTTTTGCATTTATCTGCCACACCTGGGAGGAAAGGGGCAAGAATGGGGATCACGGGGCACTTATCTTTTCTAGTTCGTAAGCCTGCAGGCACTTGTTAGATTTCAAATTTTGTAATCCCCCTTCCTGTGTACCCGTTCTGTATGAATTGCACTTGTTCACAATGTATGAATGAAAGGAAGGGTGCTGCCGGGTTCTGTTTGCGCGTGGGTGAGGGCCACACCGAGGAACGCGTCCTCATTATCTTAAGATAAACATGGTCTCCCGGCAACAGGTCCTTGCCTTCCTCCTGCTTTACGGCCCGACTACGCTCACGCTCTTGGCGGAGGTAATGGCCGAGTAGGATTAGGCCTTTCGCTCGCCCTTTTCCCACCGCACTACAACCAAGTTCTGGCCCAAAGTAAAGTTTTCGGGCACAGAACGGAGGGGGCAAGATGGTACGAGAGCGAGCGAAGACTTATAAGTTCAAGGTTCACATGGGCGCAAGGAGGGGGGGAGAAAAACTTATCTGACGTTGCAGCCCCCGGCAACCTTGACCTGCCACGGTTGGATCCTCGTGTTCGGAGCCCCCGGCAACCTTGGTTAGCCAGGGCCGGAGCACCGACCCATTCTTTCTCCTCCCAATAGCTCAGCAGAAATGTCCATGTACCTTGCGAACCAAAAAGGACGGAAAGGAACAGAATGACACACACTCGACCTCTAAGCTAGGGGTTAGCCGCCGCTAAGCACTATCAACCCTAACCGAGGGAGAGACTCAACCTAGCATGCATGCTATAACTTAGGGCGCCGGCGCTTCGTTTATTTATGCTTAGGGTACAAACGGTGGTTTGCCGAGGGGCCTGGCAACCGCGCCTTATGGGTAGAACTTGCGAAGATGTTCGATGTTCCAGGAGTTGCTCACTGGAACACCATCGTTAGTCTCCAGGCGAACTACGCCAGGCCTGGTGACTCGTATTACCTAATAAGGGCCCTCCCACTTCGGCGTTAACTGGTTGGAATTCTTGGCCGACTGAACGTGCCGAAGAACAAGGTCGCCTTCCTCAAAGCTTCAGGCATGAACCTTGCGGCTATGGTAGCGGCGCAAAGCTTGTTGGTAGCACGTTGCTCGCACAGCCGCCCGAAGACGATCTTCCTCAAGGAGTGTCGCGTCATCTTGCCGCAATTGCTCTTGCTCAAGCTCATCATAAGCGAGCACTCGAGGTGACCCGTATGTGAGTTCCGTGGGGAGAACTGCTTCTGCCCCATAAACGAGGGAGAAGGGTGTCTGACCGGTGGCTCGATTTGGCGTCGTCCTGATTGACCAAAGAATCGTCGGCAATTGATCAATCCAGCGTCGTCCGCACCTACGTAGCCTATCAAAAGTCCTTGTCCGGAGGCCTCGCAACACTTCAACATTCGCCCTCTCAGCCTGGCCATTGCTTCGTGGATGTGCAACAGAAGCAAAACAGACCTTGCTGCCGAGGTCTTGGATGTACTGCATGAAGGCGTGGCTCGTGAACTGGTTGCCGTTGTCGGTGATGATCCTGTTTGGCACACCGAAACGGCAAACTAGCCCCTTGAAGAATTTGACGGCCGATTGTGCTGTCACCTTTCTCACTGTCTCCACCTCCGGCCACTTTGTGAACTTGTCGATTGCAACGTTCAAGTACTGAAAGCCCCCGACAGCACGGGGAAAGGGGCCCAATATGTCGAGCCCCCAGACCGAGAATGGCCAGGAGAGAGGGATTGTTTGGAGCGCTTGAGCTGGTTGATGAAGCTTCTTTGAATGGAACCGACACGCTTCACACTTGTTTACTAGTGCCGTTGCATCCTGGAGGGCGGTGGGCCAGAAGAAACCTTGCCGGAATGCCTTGCCGGCAAGGGCCCTCGACCCTATGTGGGAGCCACATATGCCTCCATGTATCTCTGCCAACAACTCCAGTCCTTCCTCCCAAGGAATGCACTTCAATTTCACACTGTTCGATCTTTTCCTGTACAGGACATCATCGACGAACTGATACATGGCAGACCGATAGGCTACTTTCTTTGCTTCTTCCTGCTCCTCAGGGAGTTCCCCTGTTTGGAGGAATCGGATGGTATGTTGTGCCCATGCCGGAGCCTGAGGCTCGACGGCAAGGACCAGAGGCACTTCCTCGGCCATGGGAGCAGCTGTCTCTACAGCCAGGACTTGACGCCCCGCCGGAGCCGGTTGCCCCATGACTGGCTCAATGCCCACGGCAACATCCTTGCCGACGGCTCCTGGGAGCTCGGCGGGAAAGTACTTGTCGGGGCCTGATTTCCTTTGCCTGTTCTACTCTGTTGATGGTTCAACGGATGGTTGAGTCAGCCGAAGCACAAAAGTACCTGGTTCCACAGGTAGTTTGAAGGCAGCGCGCTTCGACAGGTAGTCGGCGATGTCGTTCTCCACTCGGGGAACATGCTCCGCCTGTATACCGTCAAAGCGCTCCTCCAGCTTCCTCACCTCATCCACATAGGCCTCCATCAACGAGCTTTGATAATCTTTGTTGACTTGTCTGACAACAAGCAGCAAATCACCCCTGACGATGAGCTTCTTGATCCCGAGGTCTGCCGCGATCCTGGGACCGGCAAGCAACCCCTCGTATTCAGCAGTGTTGTTTGTGGACATCTCCCTGGGAAAGTGCATCTGGATTACATACTTGATGTGCTCTCTGGTGGGTGTGACGAACAGCACACCAACGCCGGCGCCATGCAGCGAGAAAGCCCCATCAAAGTACATAATCCAGTTGTGACTTGCCTCCTTGCCGGGTTGGGTGGTCTCCTGGATCTCTTCGTCTAGCGTCAAGGTCCACTCGGCAATGAACTCTACCAATACTCTGCTCTGGATTGTCGAAGTACTTTCAAACTTCAAACCAAAGCTTGACAGCTCCACAACCCACTCCACAATCCTCCCGGTTGCATCTGGGTTATTCAATATCCGTTGCAACGGGAGGCGGGTGACGACAGTAATCTCGTGTGCCTGGAAGTAATGACGCAGCTTCCTCGAGGCCCTAAGGAGGCCGAAGAGCAATTTCTGCACACCGGAGTACCTTGAGTAGCCCCCTGCAAGAGGGAGCTGACAAAGTAAACCAGGTGTTGCATCATTTTCTTCTTCGGCAGATCTCCATCTGGTTGCGTAGGCCCTGCTCCGCCAGTGTCCAGGGGCCTTACCTCTTCATCGACCTCCCTATGCACCACTAGTGCGGCACTGACCACTTGGTTCATTGCCACCAGGTACAGCAGCAACGGTTCTTGGGGTTTGGGCGCAACCAGTATCGGTGTAGAAGAGAGGTATTTCTTCAAATCCTGCAGCGCTACTTCGGCCTCTGGGGTCCATTCCATTGGGCCAGCCTTTTTCAAGATTTTGAAAAAGGGAAGGGCACGCGCAGCAGACCTGGAGATGAATCTGCTCATGGAGGCAACGCACCTAGTGAGCCGACGCACGTCCTTGATCCGCTTGGGTGCCGTAATCTGCTCAATAGCCTTGATCTTGTCTGGGTTTGCCTCGATCCCATGCAGTGACACAAAGAACTCGAGAAGTTTGCCGGACAGAACGCCGAAGACACACTTCTCAGGGTTCAACTTGAGGTTGATCTTGCGCAGATTTGCAAACGTCTCTTCCAGATCTTGTACAAGTGTTGCCCTGTCTTTGGTTTTGACCACTATGGCATCCATATAAGCTTCCATATTTCTATGTAGCTGGGGCTCAAAACCAATCTGGACCGCCCTTACAAACGTCGAGCCAGCACTCTTCAACCCGAAAGGCATCCGTAAAAAGCAATATGTGCCACATGGGGTGATGAACGCTGTCTTCTCTTCGTCTTCTTTCGCCATGAAGATTTGGTGGTACCCCGAGTAAGCGTCAAGGAGCAATAGCAGGTCACACCCAGCCGTGGAGTCAACAATCTGGTCAATGCGTGGCAACGGGAAAGGGTCCTTGGGACAAGCCTTATTGATATATGTGTAGTCAATGCATAGCCTCCACTTCCCATTCGCCTTGCGCACTACTACCGGATTGGCCAACCACGTCGGATAGAGTACTCCTCTCACCAAACCTGCCGCTTCCAACTTCCTGATCTCTTCCGTGATGAACTCCTGGCGTTCCAAAGCTTGCTTCCTGACCTTCTGCTTGATGGGTTGCGCATGAGGACAAACAACAAGATGGTGCTCAATCACCTCCCTGGGAACACCGGGGATGTCGGATGCTTGCCATGCAAACACGTTGACATTCGCCCACAGGAAGGTGACGAGTGCGCTTTCCTATTTGCTGTCCAGGGTGGAGCTTATGGTGAAAGCCCACACATGCCATCCTCCTCGATAGACACCCTCTTGGTCTCTGGTGGCGCAGCTCTGGATTTCTTGCTCTTGCCGGTGGAGCTCTCTGGCACATCCTCGACGGGAGCACAACACTCCGAAGAGGTGCGCTTGTCGGAGTGGGTGCGAGAGGTCTTGCTGGTCTTCTTCCCTGCCGGGGCCCCAGCGGCAGGAGCGAGTGCCTTGGCAGCAGTCACTGCAACTGCTTCCCAGTGGAGTTGGTCGGCGCAGATTAGTGCATCCTTCTTGTCGGAGGGGACGGTGATGATGGTCATCGGTCCCGGCATCTTCAGCGTGTTGTAGGTGTAATGCGACGCCGCCATAAACTTGGCCAGTGCCGAGCGGCCGAGAGTCCCGTTGTAGGGCAAGGGGATCTGGCTACATCGAAAACAATCCTCTCCGTCCTATAGTTTAACTCACCTCCAAACGTTACGGGCAACGTGACCTTACCCTTCGGCTGGCTCCTCCCCGGGTTGACCCCTTGAAACGTGCCCGTCTCTTCGAGGTCTCCATCCGGAATCTGCAGCCTTTTGACCACAACGGGCGAGATCAAGTTCAGACCGGCCCCGCTGTCAACCAGCATCTTCGTCACCTTGAGGTTGCGTATTGTTGGCGAGACCAACAACGGCAAACACCCGACCGCAATCGTGTGGTCAGGGTGGTCCTCAGCATCGAAAATGATAGGTGTGCTAGACCATTTCAGTGGCCTCTGAGCATCGAGGGATGGTTCCGTTGCTGTAATCTCACGCGCCCACTACTTGAGTTGGCGGTGAGAAGTGTGCAACGAGGCGCCACCGTCGACGCACATGGCCTCCGTAGCCTTCTGGAATTCGTGCTCACCAGACTCGTCATCCTCGTCATGATCATCATCTTCTTGCTTCTTGTCGCGGCCCCGGGCGGGCCTCTCTTGCTGATTATCCTTCCCGCGACGGCCTCCTTGGCCGCCACACTTCTTGCCAGACCTCTTGGCTCCACCCTGGCCCTTCTCCTTGTCCCGCCTCTCATACTCGGCTTTTTGCTTCTCAGCAAGTAGCTCGACTTGCCGGCAGTTCTGGAGGTCGTGGCCCTTGGTGCGATGGATCTTGCAATATTGCTTGTCGGAGCCTCCTGGCTTGTCGGCGGCCGCCAAGGCCCGGCAAGCGGCGCACCCGGCAATTTCCTTGCCGGGGTTGTCTGCCTTGGCCTTCTTGGCAGCGCCGACATCCTCGGATCCCTCGGCGACGAGCACGGTATTGCCCTTGCGCTTCCTGTTGCGGTGTCGGCCCTGTGGTGCCGGCCCTCGGATCTCTCGTCGAGGTGGCCGCGTCTTCGTCTGTGGAGTCGGTTTCTGCGTCGATGTCCTCGCCGGGGTACTTCCTCCCCTCTTCCACTCGAGCGCACCTATCGGTCAGAACATAGAGTTCGGCCACATCCTTGACCTTGTTCATCACCAGCTCTTCACGCATCTTGCGGTTGCGCACATTCTGATGGAGTGCGCTGATCACGACGGCGGGATGAACGTCTAGGGTGTTGTATTGCACCTGGCTGAACCTCTGTATGTACTTGCGTAGGGTTTCACCTTCCTTCTGGGGGATGATATGCAAATCGCTTGCCTGGCCATGAGCTTGGTGGCCTCCGGTAAAGGCGCCAACAAACTCATGGCACAAGTCTGACCAAGAAGAAATGGAATCCGCCGGCAAGTGCATCAGCCATGACATGACATTGGGTTTGAGCGCTAGTGGGAAGTAATTGGCAAGCACCTTGTCATCGCGGGCTCCAGCAGCTTGCATCGCGATGGTGTAGATGCTGAGGAACTCTGACGGGTGGGTCTTGCCGTTGTACTTCTTGCCAATGACTGGCTTGAACTTGCGGTGGGCGGGCCACTTGAACTGCCGCAGCTCACAGGTAAAGGCCGGGCAACCCACCTCGTAGGGTAGGTCGCCAGAGCCCCCCGGTGCTGGGTGGTCCATAGTGGGCCCCGCCCGCCTATCTGACTAGTGGCGCGGGTCGCGCCGGCATTCGATGGTGGTTCGAGCGTCTTCACGGGCCTGCTCTCGAAGAACTTGGTGCTAATCGTGGTGGGTCTTTGGGTCAGATGACGCTACGGAAACGTTATCACAAGCGCCGTCACGACGGACCGACACCCGCGGTGGCTGGCGTGGAGGAGGGGAGTGCACCGTGGCTGCAGCGCCCCCGATCCTTCCACCATTGGCATGCGGCGGCTCGATGGAGCGCCGGCCAGAAGGCCCCGCTGGTCGTGGCTCATCTCTATTGGCAACGCCGACGTGGCTTCGGATGGTGGCTCTCCACTCATCGAGTTTCTCCACAGCAGGAGGAAAATCGAGGAGCAACTGCACGCGTGCCAAAGCTTTCGCTGGCGTGGGTGGTGGCGAAAGCTGCATGGACCGTGATGCGCTCTGACTTCTAACCACGTTAGAAGGAGCTCTATCATGGCCCAGCGGCTGTACGCCGTTTTTGCCAGCACTTCGGCGTGCGTGCTGGCCTTCTACGTCCCGCGAATGATGCACATGACTCTTCCCACGACGGTGCCCAGGGTCGCCAGCGTGGCGACGCTGCTCGTCGCGCACAAACTGGGAAGAGCGCGTCAGGGGCGCCGGCGTAGGCGCCTCGGAAGTCGCCGCGCCGCCCGTGGGTGGCACGACGCCGCCCCTGGAGGGCCCCGCGCCGCCTGCGGGGGGCCTGGCTCCGTCTTTGGACTTGGTGGCGTGTCGCCCGTCGTCTTGCACACGAATGGCGCCGCTCACCAGGCTTTGGCTGCTAGAGCGGTGCGGGTGTTCGCGAGCCGTGCCTCGGCTTCCGTCCATGACCGCCCCACCACTCACCCGCACTGATACGGGTCGTTCGGCCCTCGATAAGCCGATTGCCGTGATCGTCTTCTTAATGGGAGCCATGGCAATGAAGAACCGCTAAACTAACTGCTAGACCAGATTCTCACAACCGCGCACCTCCTACCTGGTGCGCTAGAGATGTCGGTGGGAAACGACACCTATGGGATCACTGGGATCCCTTCTACGGTTGGCGGGCACGGGGTTGTGCGAAGAGCGGGTCTGGCGGTCAGCACACAAATCGTTTACCCAGGTTCGGGCCACAGAGACGCGTAAAACCCTAGTCCTGCTTGTATGTGTATTGAGGTGTTCTTGTGTTCTTGATCTAGCTGCGGTGGCTTTCTAGTCCAAAAGATCCGAATCCTCCTCCAGTACGCCTCGGGCCTCCTTTTATAGACAAAAAGGGGTTGCCATAGTGGCACACAGGAGGTGGAAAGGTGTACAGGGGCTGAGTCTATCCCCTGGCACCGTCGAACAAATGCATTTAATGCGCTGCCGACGTGCCCCTCTCGCTTTATTGGGGACGCCAAGGAAGCTCGTCCCAGCTGTCATCGCCTCGCCTGGCTCCGACGCGTGTCCAAGCTGACGAGGCATTATAGCGCCATGTTGGCCGGTCGCTGGGCTGGCGCGGTGGTGGAGCCTTCACGAAGATCTGCAAGCCACTATGTAGGTGCTTGCTAAGTTGGTGTAGTGGCCGCGCGCTGCCATGCAGATGCCTGTTCAGTTGGTCGAGCTGGCAGCTGTATGGGAGCGGCAGTGGAGTCTTTGGCAGACGCGGGCCTGGCTGCGGCCCCACATGCATCCTCGGCAAGGGTCTTGCCGAGGGCCTGGCAAGGGTCTCGCTGCGGCACCGCGGTCGTCCCCGGCAAGGACCATGCCAGGGGTCTCGTGGATTTCCATGGCAAGGATCTCGCCAAGGATCGTCGTCTTCTGGTTTCCATCTGATCTTGTGTGTCTATGATCTCTACAAAGATCTGCATGCCACCACGGAGGCGCCTCCCGAGCCTTGGTTCCAATACTGCGTAGGAACCCCTTAGGCTCAAGGGTGGCGTGCTCTGCTGGCGTCGGGCAAGTTGCCTCGGCAAGGATCTTCCCGAGGCTGCGGAAGCCAGCCCGACAAGAGTCTTGCCGGGGGAGTCCACCTCGCCCTCTTGCTCTCTTTGCGCCTCTGGTCTGGGCGTTGCTCCGGCATCCCTCCCCTGCACTGCTTAGTGTGGCCGTGGGCGCGGCTCTGACTGCCTATGCACAAGTTAAGGGGTGCAAAAGGAGAGCCCCTACTTTTGTACACCGACATCGACCGACTCCTGCCTGCATCTAGAGTATTAAGTTCAAGAGAACAGAGTAACACATTAAGTAAGACGACATGATGTAGAGGGATAAACTCAAGCAATATGATGAAAACCCCATCTTTTTACCTTGATGGCAACAATACAATACGTGCCTCGCTACCCGTACTTTATCACTGGGTGAGGACACCGCAAGATTGAACCCAAAACTAAGCACCTCTCCCATTGCAAGAAAAACAAATCTAGTTGGCCAAACCAAACCGATAATTTGAAGAGAAATACAAATATATCAAATCATGCATATAAGAATTCAGAGAAGATTCAAATAATATTCACAGATAATCTGATCATAAATCCATAATTCATCGGATCTCGACAAACACACCGCAAAAGAAGATTACATCGGATAGATCTCCAAGAACATCGAGGAGAACATGGTATTGTGAATCAAAGAGAGAGAGCGAAGAATCCATCTAGCTACTAGCTATGGACCCGTAGGTCTGAGGTAAACTATTCGTGCTTCGTCGGAAGGGCAATGAACGCTAGGCCTTGTTTCGAAGCATTGCAATACCGTTTTTGCTCACTTTTGTTACTTGCTACCTTGCTATTTTTATATTTTTAGATTACAAAAACCTATATCTACCATCCATATTGCACTTGTATCACCATCTCTTCGCCGAACTTGTGCACCTATACAATTTATCATTGCATTGGGTGTGTTGGGGACACAAGAGACTCTTTGTTATTTGATTTCAGGGTTGTTTCAGAGAGACCATCTTCATCCTATGCCTCCCACGGATTGATAAACCTTTGGTCATCCACTTGAGGGAAATTTTCTACTGTCCTACAAAACTCCACGATTGGAGGCCCAACACAACGTCTACAAGGAGAAGGTTGCATAGTAGACATCAGTTTGCAACAATACTTATAGTAGTGATTTGCTTTCTTATACTAACGGGTCTCACGAAGGTTTTGTTGAGTTTTGTGTGATTGAAGTTTTCAAGTTTTTGGTGACTTTATGATGGATGAAGGAATAAGGATTAGCAAAAGACTAAGCTTGGGGATGCTCATGGCACCCCAAGATAATATTCAAGAAGTATCAAGCAACTAAGCTTGGGGATGCCCCTGAGTTCCATCCCCTCTTTCTTCTAACAACCATCGGTATTTTACTTGAAACTATATTTTTATTTGTCACATATTATGAGTTTTGCTTGGAGCGTCTTGTATGATATGAGCCTTTGCTTGTTTTGCTTTTTATTTTTAGTGATGAATCCTCGCTGGACACACCTATTTGAGAGAGCCAAAATTATGCCATGACTAGTTAGAATTGCTCTCTATGCTTCACTTAAATCTTTATGACCTATGGAATTGCTCTAGTGCTTCACTTATATCTTTTTGAGCACGGTGTGCTTTAGTATTTTTGAAGAAATGCTCTCATGCTTCACTTAGATTTATTTGAGAGTTAGTAAATCTTTTAAGAAATTCTCTCTTGCTTCACTTAAATTATTTTGAGAGAAGAAAATTTTTATGCTCATGTTCTTCACTTAGATTTGTTTGAGCTATCAAAAGCAACATATGATATCCAAGGAGCTATCAAAACTAGTCCCAAAGTGATAGATATCCAAGGAGGATATAATAAAAACTTTCATGAAGATCATTGGACAAAATAAACTTGATTCCTTGTAATAGTTTTGCGTTATGTTGATATAATATGTGAGTCATGTTGATGAGTAATTATTCTTTAGTAAGAATATTGGTGTTAAGGTTTGTGATTCCCTATGAAAACTAGTCCCAAAGTGATAGATATCCAAGGAGGATATAATAAAAACTTTCATGAAGACCATTGGACAAAATAAACTTGATTCCTTGTAATAGTTTTGCGATATGTTGATATAATATGTGAGTCATGTTGATGAGTAATTATGATTTAGTAAGAATATTGGTGTTAAGGTTTGTGATTCCCTATGCAAGCATGAAAGTCGATAGTTATGCAATGAAATTACATCCTACTTGTGGTGCATTATTCGGTGTTAGTTATGCTTAATGCTCGCTTATGAGATTTTTCGTTTCTTGGTTGGATGCTTCTCAATATTTTGCTAGCCTTCATTTGCACTAAGTATGATCACTACTTGTGCATCTAAAATACTTTAAACCAGTTTTGCCACATGAGTCCACTATACCTACCTATATGCGGTATTCTTTTGCCATTCTAAGCAAATTTGTATGTGCCATCTCTAATTTTCAAAATAAACTTCTCTTTTGTGTGCTCGTACCGCTCATGAAACGGTAGGGGCGGCTGATATATTTTCATGCTAGATGTGTTATTCTCAAGATGAGTGTTTATTCACTTGTCATTGCACAAGAGTACGGCAAAGGTATTAGAGATGAACAGTCCCGAAATGAACAATGAATTTACTTTATGTTGTCAAATAATAAATTCCTTGGAAAGTGTTGGTATGGAAGGCACCCGTGGATACGGTTAGCCATGGAAAGTGAAAGTATGGTGGAAAAAGGAATAAACTTTATTTTCTGTTTGGGAAGCGCCTATGATATATCTAGCATGGAAAGTATTGGGAACTACTCAATCATTTTCGTTGACAGGAAAAGCATACCCAGCTATCCTCGCCCGCGCAAAAGCGAGTCATTAGTGTTGTGAGGGCTGCCATGGACTTCGGCTTTTCTTGGCCGAGGTGTCGGGCGAGCCATTCGTCGAGGATGCTATGTTTGAAGGCCGCTAGGGATTCGGGGTCCGGACAGTCGACAATCTGGTTCTTTTTAATTAGGAACCTGGTCCAGAATTTCCTGGCCGACTCTTCGGGCTGTTGGACTATATGACTGAGGTCATCGGCATCCGGAGGCCGGATATAAGTGCCTTGGAAGTAGTCTCTAAAGGCATCTTCCAAGTCTTCCCAGCTTCCAATAGAACTTTCTGGGAGGCTATTTAACCAATGCCTAGCTGGCCCCTTAAGTTTTAGGGGAAGGTATTTGATGGTGTGTAGATCATCACCGCGAGCCATGTGATAGTGGAGAAGAAAATCGTCAATCCATACTGCGGGATCTATTGTGCTGCCGTATGATTTGATGTTCACAGGTTTAAACCCTTCAGGGAACTGGTGCTCCATTACCTCATCGGTGAAGCATAGGGGGTGTGCGACGCCTCTGTATCGGGCCAAGTCGCGACGCAATTCGGGTGAAGTCCGTACGCAGTTTTCGGCCCGGACGTGGTTATGCTTGTCGCGCCAGGCTTGATAGCCGTCTTCTCGCGTCGGTGCACGCCCCCGCGTTCCGTAGATGGATCTGGTCTGTCTGTCCTATTTTCCAGGTCATGCCGTAGGTCATATGTGTATCCCCGAGCTGTTGTTTCTTTGCTTTTGCGGCGAGGTGGTGCAGGTTGGTGTTTGTCTTGAGTTGTCGTTCTGTCCCGACCACGTGGTGGTCGATCGGGCCCGTCAGCCGCATTACGCACGGGTGGTATGGGCTCCAACGCCTCATTGTCGAATTGGGGTAGCAGCTTACGCTTCGGGTAACTCTTTTTTGGGCGCTCGAGGCCGTATTCTTCGTCTGCCAGGACATTAGTCCATCTGTCGTTGAGCAGGTCTTGGTCAGCTTGTAGCTTCTGCTGTTTATTTTTTACACTTCTAGCCATGGCTATTAGCCGGCGCTTGAAGCGCTCTTGTTCGAGGGGTTCCTCTGGCACGATAAAATCTTCGTCGCCGAGGCTTTCGTCGTCCTCGGAGAGTGGCAGATAGTTGCTGTCCTACGAGTCGTTGTTCCCTGTTTGTTCGTCAGGGTTAACCTGCCTGTCCTCCCGATCATCCTGTTCGGATGTTGGTTCGATGGTGTCTTCTTGGTCTTCAGCGTTCTCCGGAGTATCGTTGTCTTCGGTGCTGGTGTTGTTGTCCTTTCCGCGACGCGATTTAGAGCGGCGCCGCTGACATCGACGCTTTGGTTGTATCTTAGGAGGTTCATCCTCGACTGGATTTTTCTCATCGCCATCTCCTTCTTTAGGTGTGTCCACCATATATACGTCATACGAGGAAGTGGCCGTCCAGCGTCCGATGAACGGCGGGTTTTGGGCCTGCTCCTCTCCGGCATCATCGTCCATATCGTTGATGTCTTCGGAGGCGTAGTCAAGCATGTCGGTTAGATCTTCGACAGTGGCTATAAAGTGGGAGGTGGGTGGGAAGTAAAATTCCCTATTTTCAGCCCCTAGTCCGGGCTGGGTGCAATTCGGGAGCGGTTCATCTATGATGATGAGGGATCACATTAAGTCCAGAGCCTCGTTTAGGAGCGGGGTTTGGACGGGGTCGGAAGTTTCCGGGCCGAGCTCACATGACGCAGGCCTCCAGGGTTCGGAATTAGTGTCCAGAGAAGAGTCCCACTTTGTAATGATTGCCGGAGACGCTATTCTCTCTGGTTTTCCGGTGTTGAGCTTTAAGGCCGCAGAGAGTCCGGCGGGCTCTAGACTCCCGTCTTCGGACCTGATGACGCGCTCCGGATCTAAGGCCGGAACGGTGGTTGGGGCCGCGAACCCTTGGAAGATCCGGTCTCCTCGGGTATCACCGACATAGTTTAGATTTCCAAAACTGATCTGGACCAGGGGTGTAGCTGTCGATCTGCTCCAGGTGGCCAACCGAGTTGGCACGCAGTGCGAAGCCGCTGAATACAAAGATCTGGCTGGGGAGAAAAATCTCCTTCATGGCAGCATTGTTGTAGATGACTGATGGAGCCATCGAGCCTTTCGATGACGACACAGTAGAACTCTCAATGAAAGCACCAATGTCGGTGTCAAAATCGGCAGATCTCGGGTAGGGGGTCCCAAACTATGCATCTAAGGATCGAAGGTAACAGGAGGCAGGGGACACGGTGTTTACCCAGGTTCGGGCCCTCTTGATGGAGGTAATACCCTACTTCTTGCTTGATTGACTTTGATGAGTATAAGGGTTACAAGAGTTGATCTACCACGAGATCATAATGGCTAAACCCTAGATGTCTAGCCTATATGATTATGATTGCCTCTACGGACTAAACCCTCCAGTTTATATAGACACCAGAGGGGGGTAGGGTTGTACAGAGTCGGTTTACAGAGAAAGGAATCTTCATATCTGCATGCTAAGCTTGCCTTCCACGCCAAGGGGAGTCCCATCCGGACACAGGGAAAGTCTTCCATCTTGTATTTCCACAGCCCATTAGTCCGGCCCATATCACATAGCCCGGACGCCCGAGGACCCCATAATCCTAGACTCCCTCTCCTATACTTGTGGGTTATCAAGACTTTTTTCTGGCGCCGTTGCCGAGGAGCAATAGCGTGGTGTGAATATTCTCGTGTGTGCTTGTTTGCTTCATCACTAAGTAGTTTTTATTTTCTGTTCTAAGTTGTTCTCTATCTTTAGTTATCGATATGGAACATGAAACACCAAAAAAATTAGTTGTACTTGCTACTCATGGCTATGGGGAACCTCCTAAAACCTTCGATGCTCGTTGTGTGAAAAATATTATGCACTACTTTGATAATCTCAAGAAAACCCCATTCAACTTGATAATGGGAGTAACGTTGGATCAACGTGAATACTTTAGGGATCATCGCTTGACACAAAAAGGGAAAAATTTATGGGATCAAATTCATATATTGCATTGGTATGCTTGGAATTTATGCCAGAGATATGTTTATACTTGTTGCTCTAGGATGAATGCTCCACCCCTTCCCTTTTCATGCAAATTTAATGATAAGGATACCTTGGCTTCTTATGCTAATGGTACATATGATTACTATGATGTGTAACAAATAGAAGAACTTGTTGCTTTTAAGGGCGCTTATGAAATTGAATCTTTGTTTGAAAAGTTTGAAGATTTTGATGATTCGGTTTATAGACCTGAAAATTTTACTATCCTTAAATATTACTATGATAATTATAAATAAAATTCTAATATTTATGAATTTATTGAGAAAATCTCCGCTGTCCAAGAAGAGACTAATATTTTGCAGGAGTCTATGGAAGAAGGAATTGATGAAACTGTGAGCTCATTGGATGAAAAAGATGATGACGAGAGCGAAGAGCAAAAGGAGGAAGAGCGGATTAGCTACCCGTGCCCACCTTCTAATGAGAGTAACTCTTCAACTCGTACATTGTTTAATGTCCCTTCGTTCTTACCGAAGGATGAATGCTATGATAATTGCTATGATCTCGTTGATTCTCTTGAAATATCCCTTTTTGAAGAACTTGATGCTTGCTATGCTTTTGGCCAAGATGCCAATATGAATTATGCTTATGGATATGAACTTGCTATAGTTCCTTATGTTGAGAATGAAATTTTTGCTATTGCACCCACACATGATAGTCCTATTATCTTTTTGAATTCTCCAAACTATACTATATCGGAGAAGTTTGCACTTATTAAGGTTTACATTGATGGGTTGCATTCTACCATTACACATGATGATTTTGATGAATATAGTATGCATGTGCTTGCTGCTCCTACTTGCAATTATTATGAGAGAGGAACTATATCTCCACCTCTCTATGTTTCCAACACGATAAAATTGCAAGAAACTGCTTATGCTATGTATTGGCCTTTACTTGATGTGCATGAATTGTTCTTGTATGACATGCCGATGCATAGGAAGAGAGTTAGACTTCGTCATTGCATGATATATGTTGCTTTGTGCTCACTACTAAATTCCAAATCATTGTTAATTAAAATTGGCTTTGATATACCTTGGGATCCAGGTGGATCCATTACTTGAGCACTTTATGCCTAGCTTATTGGCTTTAAAGAAAGTGCTGCCAGGGAGACAGCCCAAAAGTTTTAGAGAGTCATTTATTTCTGTTGAGTGCTTTTATAAAGTTTTAAAAGAAAAAATATAGAGGGGAACTTAAAACTTCACAAAAAGAAAAGTGAAAGTGAGATAGACGAGCACCGTGTAAGCGGGAGCATGCCTTGAACTTTGTTCATGCCCTTGGAAAGTTTGTGAATCTTGAATTATAGAAACTTTTCAACAAAAATAATTATGCCCTTGTAAAATTCCATTGTATTATAAAAATAATGTGCCAAGATTTGCCTTTAGGATGAGTAGATTGCTTGTTGGTATGTGTGGTGCAAAAACAAAAACTTTGGCTGTAGTGCGTGATTTTACTTTTTTTTACTGGAACGTCAAAAGCTTATTAAACCTTTTGCACAGTCTTTCTATACAATTTTTTTATTATTTCCTAATTTTTCAGAATTTTTGGAGTACCAGAAGTATTGTGAATGTTCATATTACTACAGACTCTCCTGTTTAAGACAGATTCTGTCTTTGATGCATTCTTTTGCTTGTTTTGATGAAACTATCAATTATATCAGTGGAATAAGCCATGACAAAGTTATATTACAGTAGCAAAAATGCAAAAACTAAATATGAATTGGTTTGCAAGAGTACTTAGAGTAGTGATTTGCTTTATTATACGAACGGATCTTACCGAGCTTTTTGTTGAGTTTCGTGTGGATGAAGTGATCAAAGATCGAGGAGGTGTCAATATGAGGAGAAGGAGGAGAGGCAAGAGCTCAAGTTTGGGGATGCCCAAGGCACCCCAAGTAAATATTTAAGGAGACTCAAGCGTCTAAGCCTGGGGATGCCCCGGAAGGCATCCCATCTTTCTTCAACAAGTATCGGTATGTTTTCGTTCTCGTTTCGTTCATGTGATATGTGTGAATCTTGGATCATCTTTTGTGTTTATTTTTCATTTTACTTTTAAGCACCATGCTGGTATGAGATAGTCCATGGTTGATTTATAGAATGCTCATTGCACTTCACTTATATATTTTGAGTGTGGCTTTATAGAATGCTTCATGTGCTTCACTTATATCATTTGAAGTTTGGATTGCCTGTTTCTCTTCACATAGAAAACCGTTATTTGAAGAATGCTCTTTTGCTTCACTTATATTTGTTAGAGCATGGTCTTATGTAGAAATAATTAATCTCTCATGCTTCACTTATATCTAGTTAGAGAGTCAAAAGGAATTGGTCAATTGCATGGTTAGTCATAAAATCCTACATAAAACTTATGGATCACTGAATATGATATGTTTGATTCCTTGCAATAGTTTTGCGATATAGAGATGGAATATGTGGGAGGTACTAGTAAACGGTTGTGGTTAGTAAGAATATTGGTGTTAAGGTTTGTGATTCCCAAAGCATGCACGTATAGTCTCTCGTTATGCTATGAAGTTGGAGCATGATTTATTATTGATTGTATTCCTTATGAGTGGTGGTCGGGGACGAGCGATGGTCTTTTCCTACCAATCTATCCCCCTAGGGGCATGCATAGTAGTACTTTGCTTCGAGGGCTAATAAACTTTTGCAATAAGTATAGGAGTTCTTTATGACTAATGTGAGTCCATGGATTATACGCACTCTTACCTTTCCGCAATTTGCTAGCCTCTACGGTACCATGCATTGCCCTTTCTCACCACGAGAGCCGGTGCGAACTTCGCAGGTGCATCCAAACCCCGTGATATGATACACTCTATCACACATAAGACTTATTATATCTTCCTCAAAACAGCCACCATACCTGCCTATTATGGCCTTTCCATAGCCATCCCGAGATATATTGCCATGCAACTTCCACCGCTTCCATTTGATGACTTGAGCATTCATTGTCATATTGCTTTGCATGATCATATAGATGACATAGTAGTTGTGGCTCAGCCACCGTTCATCATTTTTTATACATGTTATGCTAGATCATTGCACATCCTGGTACATGCCAGAGGAATTCATATAGAGTCATATTTTGTTATATGTATCGAGTTATAATTTTTATTTCTTTTGAATTATAAGTAAATAGAAGTGTGATGATCGTCATTATTCATTTTTAGAGCAGTGCCCCAGTGAGGAAAGGATGATGGAGACTATTATTCCCCCACAAGTCGGGATGAGACTCTGGACAATGAGAGAAAAATAAAAAGGAAAAAAGGAAAAAAAGAAAAAAAGAAAAAGAAAAAAAGAAAAAAAGAAAAAGAAACAAAGAGAGAAGGGGCATTGTTAGTATCTTTTACCACACTTGTGCTCCAAAGTAGCACCATGTTTTTCATATGGAGAGTCTCCTATGTTGTCACTTTCATATACTAGTGGGAATTTTTCATTATAGGATTAGATGCACACCCACTTAGTTTTCATATTGAGCTTTCATACACTTATAGCTCTAGTGCATTCGTTGCATGGAAATCCTTACTCCTCATGTTGGTATCAATTGATGGGCATCTCCATAGCCTGTTGGTTAGCCGCGTCGATGTGAGACTTTCTTACTTTTTTGTCTTCTCTATATTTACCCCTATCATCATACTATATTCCACCTATAGTGCTATATCCATGGCTTGCGCTCATTTATTGCGTGAGGGTTGAAAAAGATGAAGCGCGTTAAAAAGCATGAACCAATTGCTTGGCTTGTCATCGGGGTTGTGCATGATAAATACTTTGTGTTAAGAAGACAGAGCATGACAAGACTATATGATTTTGTAGGGATAGCTTTCTTTAGCGTTGATATTTTAAAAGACACGATTGTTTGTTTGGATGCCGGAGTATTGATGTCTTTATGTCAAATTATAGACTATTTCTTTGAATCACTCGTGTGTTAATATTCATGCCATGATTAGATATATGATCAAGTTTATGTTAGGTAGCATTCCACATAAAAAATTATCTTTTTTATTATTTACCTACTCGAGGACGAGCAAGAATTAAGCTTGGGGATGCTGATACATCTCAGTCGTATCTATAATTTTTCATTGTTTCCTTCCAATATTATACCACTTTCACATATTTTGGCAACTTTTGATATGATTTATTGGACTAACCTATTGATACAGTGCCTAGTGCCAGTTCCTGTTTTCTGCATGTTTTTTGTATCACAGAAAATCCATATCAAACGAAGTCCAAATGCAATAAAATTTTACAGAGAATTATTTTGGAATATATGTGATTTTTGGGAGTTGGAATCACCGCAAACGGAGGCCCACACAGCCCACAAGACACCAGGGCACACCAGAGGAGCCTGGCTCGCGGTGGTGGGTTGTGCTCACCTCGTACGTCGGTTGGAGCTCTACTTTGGGCGCAAGGAAGCTTATATCCGGAGAAAATGGTGTTAAAATTTCAGGCAACCGGAGTTACGGATCTCCTAGAATATAAGAAACGGTTTTCGGCCAGATATGGGGAACGCGAAACAAAAGGGAACGGAGAGACAGATCCAATCTCGGAGGGGCTCCCGCTCCTCCGGCGCCATGGAGGCCATGGACCAGTGGAGGAACTCTCCTCCCATCTAGGGGGAGGCCAAGGAAGAAGAAGAAGGAGGGGGGCTCTCTCCCCCTCTCTCTCGGTGGCGCCGGAGTGCCGTCGAGGCTAGGATCATGACGATGATCTACATCAACAATCTTGCTACCGTCAACACCAACTCTCTCCCCCTCTATGCAGCGGTGTAACACCCCTTCTCCCCACTGTAATATCTACTTAAACATGGTGCTCAACTCCATATATTATTTCTCAATGATCTATGGTTATCCTACGATGTTTGAGTAGATCCGTTTTGTCCTGTGGGTTAATCGTGATCTTGGTTGGTATGATTGTATATTTTATTTATGGTGTTGTTCTACGGTGCCCTCTGTCTCACGCAAACGCGAGGGGACCCTGCTGTAGGGTGTTGCAATATGTTCATGGTTTGCTTATTGTCAGTGTTGCGGGGCTGACAGCAGCCTAAACGCGAATAAGTGGGTTATGGCATATGGGAGTAAAGAGGACTTGATACTTAATGCTATGGTTGGGTTTCACGACCTTAATGATCTTTAGTAGTTGCGGATGCTTGCTAAGGGCCCAATCATAAGTCCATATGATCCAAGTAGAGAAAGTATATTACCTCATGCCTCTCCCTCATATAAAATTGCAAGAATGATTACCGGTACTTGTTATCGATTGCCTAGGGACAATTGACTTCCTTGTTGACAAAAGCTATCCACTTTTATGACCTCACAATTTATCCATACTTTTATTCTCGCAAAGTACTCGTAGATTTATTCTTGCCAAATAGTTTCATACTTGTTCTAGGTAAAGAAAACGTTAAGTGTGTGTAGAGTTGTATCGGTGGTCGATAGAACTTGAGGGAATATTTGTTCTGCCTTTAGCTCCTCGTTGGGTTCGACACTCTTATTTATCGAAGAAGGCTACAAACGATCCCCTATACTTGTGGGTTATCACACGCCCAGGTGGGTTGTTCCCACCTTGGTGGGCTCCTGCACCGCCTCTTTGCTCTATAAATACCCCAATATTCCAGAAACCCTAGGGGAGTCAACGAAAATCAATTCCAACCACCGCAAGTTCCAGAAACACCAAATCCAATCTAAACACCATCATGGAGGGGTTCATCATCCTCATTGGTGCCTCTCCGATGATGCATGAGTAGTCTTTTGTAGACCTTCGGGTCCGTAGTTAGTAGCTAGATGGCTTCCTCTCTCTCTTGATTCTCAATACAAGGGTCTCTTGGAGATCTATTTGATGTAACTCTTTTTGCGGTAGGTTTGTTGGGATCCGATGAACTTTGAGTTTATGATCAGATCTTTGTTTTTATCCATGAAAGTTATTTGAGTCTTTTGATCTCTTATATGCATGATTACTTATAGCCTCGTATTTCTTCTTCGAATCTTTGGTTTAGTTAGGCTAACTAGATCGATTTTTTTGGCATGGGAAGAGGTGCTTTGTGATGGGTTCGATCTTACGGTGCTTGATCCCAGTGACAGAAGGGGGACCGACATGTATGTATCGTTGCTATTACGGATAATAAGATGGGGTCTATTTCTACATAAATAGATCTTGTCTAGATCATGTCATCGTTCTTATTGCATTACTCCGTTTCTCCATGAACTTAATACACTAGATGCATGTTGGATAGCGGTCGATGTGTGGAGTAATAGTAGTAGATGCAGGCAGGATTGGTCTACTAATCTTGGACGTGATGCCTATATAATGATCATTGCCTGGATATTGTCATAACTATTTGAAGTTCTATCAATTGCCCGGCAGTAATTTGATTTATTTACCCACCGTATACTATTTTCTCGAGAGAAGCCACAAGTTAAATCTACGACCCTCGGGTCTCTTGTTTATTATATTAGCCTTCGCGGTTAATTTTTATTTGCTTTTATTTTTAGATCTATTAATCCAAAAACCAAAAAATACCTTGCTACAATTTTTATTTATTTATTCTGTCTCGCATTCCTATGAGATCTATTTATCCAATCTACTACAATTTTACCTATCTTTTTACCCGTGAGGGATTCACAACCCCTCTCTTACGTCGGGTTGCAAGTATTTGTTATTTGTGTGTAGGAGCTGTTTACACGGTGTTGTGTGGTTCTCCTATTGGTTCGATAACCTTGGTCTCATCACTGAGGGAAATACCTACCGTAGTTGTCTTGCATCATCCCTTCTTCTTTGGGGAAATACCGACGTAGTTCAAGCCGCATCAGACAGCTCCAGCAGGGAGGCTACACCACGGCAGCGACGCAGTCACCAGTGTTGTGTACTACGTGTGGCGTGCTGTTGGGTGTGCGCACAACACCCACCACACACTCTGCCGCCGCTGCCTGCTACCTCTTGAGCATTGCGTTGGATTTCCCCAAAGAGGAAGGGATGATGCAGCAAAGTAGCGTAAGTATTTCCCTCAGTTTTTGAGAACCAAGGTATCAATCCAGTAGGAGGCTACGCTCGAGTCCCTCGTACCTACACAAAAACAATAGCTCAACGCAACCAACGTGCTTAGGGGTTGTCAATCCCTTCACGGTCACTTACGAAAGTGAGATCTGATAGAGATGATAAATAATATTTTTGGTATTTTTGGTATAGAGATGCAAAGTAAATAAAGTAAAAGCAAAGTAAAAGCAAAGCAATAATAAAGTGATGGAGATTGATATGATGAGAAAGAGACCCGGGGGCCATAGGTTTCACTAGTGGCTTCTCTCAAGAGCATAAGTATTCTACGGTGGGTGAACAAATTATTGTTGAGCAATTGATAGAATTGAGCATAGTTATGAGAATATCTAGGTACGATCATGTATATAGGCATCACGTCCGAGACAAGTAGACCGAAACGATTCTACATCTACTACTATTACTCCACTCATCGACCGCTATCCAGCATGCATCTAGAGTATTAAGTTAAAACAGAGTAACGCCTTAAGCAAGATGACATGATGTAGAGGGATAGTTTAATGCAATATGATAAAAAAAACCATCTTGTTATCCTCGATGGCAACAATACAATACGTGCCTTGCTTCCCCTTCTGTCACTAGGAAAGGACACCGCAAGATTGAAACCAAAGCTAAGCACTTCTCCCATGACAAGAAAAACCAATCTAGTAGGCCAAACCAAACTAATAATTCGAAGAGACTTGCAAAGATAACTAATCATGCATAAAAGAATTCAGAGAAGATTCAAATATTATTCATAGATAGACTTGATCATAAACCCACAATTCATCGGTCTCAACAAACACACCGCAAAAAGAAGATTACATCGAATAGATCTCCACGAGAGAGGGGGAGAACATTGTATTGAGATCCAAAGAGAGAGAAGAAGCCATCTAGCTACTAGCTATGGACCCGTAGGTCTGAAGTAAACTACTCACACTTCATCGGAGGGGCTTGGATGATGATGTAGAAGCCCTCCGTGATCGATGCCCCCTCCGGCGGAGCTCCGGAACAGGTCCAAAGATGGTATCTCGTGGATACAGACAGTTGCGGCGGTGGAATTAGGTTTTTGGCTCCGTCCCCAATTGTTTGGGGGTACGTGGATATATATATAGTAGGAAGAAGTACGTCGGTGGAGCTTTGAGGAGCCCACGAGGCAGGGGCGCGCCCTAGGGGGGTGCCCCCTACCCTCGTGACCACCTCGTGGCTTTCTTGACGGAGGGTCCAAGTCTCCTAGATCTTATCTGATGAGAAAATCACGTTTCCGAAGGTTTCATTCCATTTGGACTCCGTTTGATATTCCTTTTCTTTGAAACCCTAAAACAGGCAAGAAACAGCAATTCTGGGCTGGGCCTCTGGTTAATAGGTTAGTCCCAAAAATAATATAAAAGTGGAAAATAAAGCCCAGTAATGTCTAAAACAGTAGATAATATAGCATGGAACAATCAAAAATTATAGATACGTTGGAGACGTATCAAGCATCCCCAAGCTTAATTCCTGCTCGTCCTCGAGTAGGTAAATGATAAAAACAGAATTTTTGATGCGGAGTGCTACTTGGCATAATTTTAATGTAATTCTTCTTAATTGTGGTATGAATATTCAGATCCGAAAGATTCAAGACAAAAGTTCATATTGACATAAAAATGATAATACTTCAAGCATACTAACTAAGCTATTATGTCTTCTCAAAATAACATTGCGAAAGAAAGTTCATCCCTACAAAATCATATGGTTTAGTCATGTTTCATTTTCGTCACACAAGAGTGCTATCATCATGCACAACCCCGATGACAAGCCAAGCAATTGTTTCATACTTTAGTAATCTCAAACCTATAAAATTTCACGCAATATATGAGCGCGAGCCATGGACATAGCACTATGGGTGGAATAGAATATAATGTAGGGGTGTTATGTGGAGAAGTGTAACGCCCACGATGCGGCTATATCTCTCACGTGTCGAAGCAGACTTAGAGGCATAACCGCAATGTAAGCAATGTCGCAAGAGGGGTAATCTTTACACATCCCATGTACTGAATAAGGAAAGAGATACATAGTTGGCTTACAATCGCCACTTCACACAATACATGAATAAAGCATTACAACATCCAGATACAAACAAGGTCTGACTACAGAACCAAAATAGAAGAAGACCACCCCTAATGCTACAAATCCCCGATCGTCCCAACTGGGCTCCACTACTGATCAACTGGAACGAAACAACACAATGAACGATATCTTCATCAAGCTCCTCCTTGAGCTTGGTTGCGTCACCTGCAAGCTAGTTTTGGAAGTAATCTGTGAGTCACAGGGACTCAGCAATCTCACACCCTCGCGATCAAGACTATTTAAGCTTATAGGTAGGGAAAAGGTTTTTGAGGTGGAGCTGCAGCAAGTACTAGCATATATGGTGGCTAACTTACGCAAAAGAGAGCGAGAAGAGAAGGCAAGGCACGGTCGAGAAAACTATGATCAAGAAGTGATCCTAGAACAACCTACGTCAAGCATAACTCCAACACCGTGTTCACTTCCCGGACTCCGCCGAGAAGAGACCGTCACGGCTACACACGCGGTTGATGCATTTTAATTAAGTTAAGTGTCAAGTTTTCTACAACCGGACATTAACAAATTCCCATCTGCCCATAACCGCAGGCACGGCTTTCGAAGGTTCAAATCCCTGCAGGGGTGTCCCAACTTAGCCCATCACAAGCTCTCACGGTCAATGAAGGATATTCCTTCTCCCAAGACAACCCGATCAGACTTGGAATCCCAGTTACAAGACATCTCGACAATGGTAAAACAAGACCAGCAAAGCCACCCGATGTGCCGACAAATCCCGATAGGAGTCACACGTACCTCGTTCTCAGGGCAACACCGGACGGGACTAGCTACGAGTAAAACAAACCCTCAAGTTTCCGCGAGGTGGCCCCGCAGGCAGCTCAGTTCGGACCAACACTCAGAGGAGCACTGGCCCGGGGGGGTTAAAATAAATATGACCCTCGGGCTCCGGAAACCCAAGGGAAAAGGCTAGGTTGTTAGTGCAAATGGTAAAACCAAGGTTGGGCCTTGCTGGAAGAGTTTTATTCAAGGCGAACTGTCAAGGGGTTCCCATTATAACCCGACCGTGTAAGGAACGCAAAATCAAGGAACATAACACCGGTATGACGGAAACTAGGGGGGCAAGAGTGGAACAAAACACCAGGCATAAGGCCGAGCCTTCCACCCTTTACCAAGTATATAGGTGCATTAATAAAATAAGAGATATTGTGATATCCCAACAATAATCATGTTCCAACAAGGAACAAACTCCAATCTTCACCTGCAACTAGCCAAAAATTCTCTTCCATTTACCGAGTTCCCTCCAAAAGACCGAACATTTTTTGGACCTTCACAAACCTCACTTCCGATTCAAATCATTTGAATTTAAATCAAATGATTTTGAATTTAATCTTTCAATCTTGGCCATTTCTATATCTTTCAATCTTGGCCATTTCTATTTCCGCGGAATGAGCACATTTTTGTGAATCCGGGGAAATTATTCCCATGCGCAACTCCTTCCCTAACCCTCTCTTTCTTCTCCTCTCTCTAACTTTCTTTTATGTTAAGTTAATGGGATTTATTTAAGAGAGAGGGAGAGATAGCAGCAGTGCCCTTTGGGACTCACTGTTTAGCCCAGCCTTGCCTCTAAAGCCTCCCGCGGCCTCCAAGGCCCAGGCCGGCCCAACTTTCTCCCACGTCGGCCCACCTTTCCCCACTAACCCTAGAACCTCTGGCCCGATCCTTTTTTCCCTCGTACCCTTCCACCCAGCATAAACATGGCATGATGCACAACCAAGTATGATGCATGTCCAGTTTAAAGAGGCATGGCATGGCAAAGTGCAACAAACAATACTAGAAATTAAGTGGAGCTCAATATGCATCGGGATGCATATTGACGAAACACCACATCAATTATTTAGTTCTCTCTCGGTTAGGTACTCAACAATATTAAATGTTGTTTAAACATGGCAAGAGGTGGAGCATAAGTAAACTAAACATTTAGGCAAGTTTAAATGAGGCCGGAAATAACAAACAACAAATCTGGTAAATCCCCATATGCAATTATCAATTTGGTGCAACAAGAATTTTAAATATTTAAATGTTATTATCATGATGCGAATGACATGTGCAAGTTTTATGCAGTATTTATGGAAACGTTGACATGATAAGATATGAGGCATTTGTCATCGTGGCGGAAACGAAAGGGGTGCCACGACAACGATAATGAAATGGTGCCACGGCAACGTTCCGGTTCCGGTAACTCGATTGAGATACCGATGCAAAGGAGAAGTGTGTGGATGCGTGCAAAAGATGGTGGGGCGCTCCCGGATTCTGGGTGTCCCACGAGTTGGCAACAAGGAAGCGAGTGACAATTTGGACACGGTGCAAACACGAGCATCTCAAACATCGCAAGCATTCGTTCACAGAGGTCATCTCGAGGTTATACCTTCGAAGCGTGCGTTATCGGAGCGGTTCGGGTCAAGCGGTGTAGTCGTTCACGATCGTCGTGGGAAGTAGTGGTACTCGGCGATGGTAGAGGAAGTTCTTGTTAACGGTTCGTTGTGGGAAGTAGTCGTTCACGTTCTTAGTCTCACAAGTTTTTGTAGATGTTCAGGGACATGACGAGAAACTTGACGTCCACGGAGTTTTTGAGGGTCGACGGTAGTGGTACTTGGCAAAATGCACGTAAAAGGTAGCTGTTCTCGTGGCGACGTGGTACTTGGCGATTTCGAAGACGGCAGAAGACGAACTTGGTGGTCCTCGTTGACCTAGTACTTAGCGTTATTTCCGGTTCGGCGATCGTTTTAGGCGTCGGGCGTCGAGGTCTCCGGCCGCAGTGGTACTTGCTGTTACGGGTAGTCGACTTGAGGTGCTCCTAGCGTCTGACTTGCGGCGTTGGAAAAATCCATGGCAAGGTTCAGCAGCTACCCCAACGTTCATGATGAAGAACGGAGCTCGACCAGGGAGTCGAAGCAGCAAGTAGGGGCGTCGGGAAGGACGGCCTCAGGTCAACGCGACCACGAAGCAGAGGCGAGGCCACGGCACTGCTGGATCTGGCGCGAGGAGGTCGGGACTGGCTTGTTCTGGCCGACGACGAGGCAGCTTCTCCCCGTCCGGCAAGACGGCAGGAGCGTGGGGACGACGAGTCTCGATGACAAGAGGGTGCAGAGCTGCTGTTGTCGACGACGACGTCCAGGCGGGTTGAGGGCGACGCAGAGAAGCAGGAGGAGAGGCAGGGCGACGGTAGCCGGCGGGAACGCAGGCTCGCGATGGCAGCAGCGGGCTGGCCTGGCACTGCGGGGCTGGCGGCCATGGGAGCTGCTGCTCCTGTCAAAACAACGACGACGGACCTGCGAGACGAGGCGGCAGCGAGAGGAAGGGAGAGGTCAAGGATCGGGCGAGCGCTCAGGCTCCTGGATCGGCGTGCGCCCGTGTGAGAGGAGAGAGGAGCATGGGCGTGGGGATCGGGAAAGAGGAGTGGCAGCGCTGGAGCAAGACGAGAAACGGGGGAGAGATGCGCTCGCGGGAGGGAGAGGGGATCGAGCTCCTGGCGCGATGCGTGTGTGCGAGAGAGAAGGTGAGGCAGAGAGCGAGGGGGATCGAGGAGACGGGGAGGTTCGAAGGAGATGGGGATCGAACGCGCTCTCTCTGGCGGCGCTGGGTGGAAGGGTACGAGGGAAAAAAGGATCGGGCCAGAGGTTCTAGGGTTAGTGGGGAAAGGTGGGCCGGCGCGGGAGAAAGTTGGGCCGGCCTGGGCCTTGGAGGCCGCGGGAGGCTTTAGAGGCATGGCTGGGCTAAACAGTGAGTCCCAAAGGGCACTGCTGCTATCTCTCCCTCTCTCTTAAAAAAATCCCATTTACTTAACATAAAAGAAAGTTAGAGAGAGGAGAAGAAAGAGAGGGTTAGAGAAGGAGTTGCGCATGGGAATAATTTCCCCGGATTCACAAAAATGTGCTAATTCCGCGGAAATAGAAATGGCCAAGATTGAAAGATTAAATTCAAAATCATTTGATTTAAATTCAAAAGATTTGAATCGGAAGTGAGGTTTGTGAAGGTCCAAAAATGTTCGGTCTTTTGGAGGGACCCCGGTAAATGGAAGAGAATTTTTGGCAAGGTTTTGACGTCAAGCTTGAACTAAGAAAGACATGGGGAAAATGCAAGTATGTTCAGATGATTCCAAATTAATGGGATATTTATAATAGCTCCCTAAAATATTGAGAGAGTATGTTATAAAGAGCAATCACCATGTGAGTCCCCTCGGTTTAAATAGATGAACGATCTATCCAATTTATTTAGTTGAGTTAAAAAATGACATGATGGCATGATGACATGATGCAATGCACACGATGCAAAGATGAATGCAACAGACGAAACAAATCACACAACGAAACCGGAAACCCTGGAAGACATCTGAAGCTCCGGTCTTGGGGCGTTACAAGAAGACAAAAAGGAGAAAGTCTCACATCAACGAGGCTAATCAATGGGCTATGGAGATGCCCACCGATTGATGTTAATGCAAGGAGTAGGGATTGCCATGCAACGGATGCACTAGAGCTATAAATGTATGAAAGCTTAACAAAAGAAACTAGTGGGTGTGCATCCAACTTGCTTGCTCACGAAGACCTAGGGCACTTGAGGAGGCCCATTGTTGGAATATACAAGCCAAGTTATAAAATAAAAAATTTCCACTAGTATATGGAAGTGATAACATGAGAGACTCCCTACTATGAAGATCATGGTGCTACTTTGAAGCACAAGTGTGGTAAAAGGATAGTAACATTGTCCCTTCTCTCTTTTTCTCTCATTTTTTTGGGCCTTTTATTTTTTATGGCCTTTTTGGGCCTTCTCTTTTTTATGGCCTTCCTCTTTTTTTATATTCCTCACTTGGGACAATGTTCTAATAATGATGATCATCACACTTCTATTTATTTACAACTCAATGATTACAACTCGATACTAGAACAAACATGACTCTATACGAATGCCTCCGGCGGTGTACCGGGATATGCAATGAACCAAGAGTGACATGTATGAAAGAATTATGAACGGTGGCTTTGCCACAAATACTATGTCAACTACATGATCATGCTAAGCAATATGACAATGATGAATGTGTCATGACGAACGGAATGATGGAAAGTTGCATGGCAATATATCTCGGAATGGCTATGGAAATGCCATAATAGGTAGGTATGGTGGCTGTTTTGAGGAAGATATAAGGAGGTTTATGTGTGAAAGAGCGTATCATATCACGGGGTTTGGATGCACCAGCGAAGTTTGCGCCAACTCTCAATGTGAGAAAGGGCAATGCACGGTACCGAAGAGGCTAGCAAGGATGGAAGGGTGAGAGTGCGTATAATCCATGGACTCAACATTTGTCATAAATAACTCACATACTTATTGCAAAAATCTACAAGTCATAAAAAACCTCGACACTACACGCATGCTCCTAGGGGGATAGATTGGTAGGAAAAGACCATCGCTCGTCCCCGACTACCACTCATAAGGAAGACAATCAAATAACACCTCATGTTTCAAATTTGTTGCATAACGTTTACCATACGTGCATGCTACGGGACTTGCAAACCTCAACACAAGTATTTCTCAATTTCACAACTACTCAACTAGCATGACTTTGATATTATTACCTCCATATCTCAAAACAATCATCAAGCATCAAACTTTTCTTAGTATTCAACACACTCATAAGAAAGTTTTTTTTTGAATATAAGAAAGTTTTATTATTAATCTTGCATACCAAGCACATTAGGATTTTAAGCAAATTACCATGCTATTATTACTCTCAAAATAATCTAAGTGAAGCATGAGAGATCAATAGTTTCTATAAAACAAATCCACCACCGTGCTCTAAAAGATATAAGTGAAGCACTAGAGCAAAACTATAAAGCTCAAAAGATATAAGTGAAGCACATAGAGTATTCTATCAAATTCCAAATCATGTATGGCTCTCTCAAAAGGTGTGTACAGCAAGGATGATTGTGGTAAACTAATAAGAAAAGACTCAAATCATAAAAGACGCTCCAAGCAAAACACATATCATGTGGTGAATAAAAATATAGCTCCAAGTAAAGTTACCGATAGAAGTAGACGAAAGAGGGGATGCCATCCGGGGCATCCCCAAGCTTTGGCTTTTAGGTGTCCTTAGATTATCTTGGGGGTGCCATGGGCATCCCCAAGCTTAGGCTCTTGCCACTTCTTATTCCATAATCCATCAAATCTTTACCCAAAACTTGAAAACTTCACAACACAAAACTTAAAGTGGAAAATCTCGTGAGCTCCGTTAGCGAAAGAAAACAAAAGACCACTTCAAGGTACTGTAATGAAATCATTCTTTATTTATATGGGTGTTATACCTACTGTATTCCAACTTCTCTATGGATTATAAACTATTTTACTAGCCATAGATTCATCAAAATAAGCAAACAACACACGAAAAACAGAATCTGTCAAAAACAGAACAGTCTGTAGTAATATGTAGCTTAGCGCAAGATATGGAACCCCAAAAATTCTAAAATAAATTGCTGGACGTGAGGAATTTATCTATTAATCATCTTCAGAAATAATTAACTAAATATCACTTTTCAAATAAAAATGACAGCAGTTCTCGTGAGCGCTAAAGTTTCTGTTTTTTACAGCAAGTTCAACAAGACTTTCCCCAAGTCTTCCCAACGGTTCTACTTGGCACAAACACTAATTAAACACAAAAAACACAACCAAAATAGAGGATAAATAATTTATTTATTAATAAACAGGAGAAAAAAGCAAATAATAAAAATAAAATTGGGTTGCCTCCCAACAAGCGCTATCGTTTAACGCCCCTAGCTAGGCATAACAAGCAAGAATAGATCTAGGTATTGCCATCTTTGGTAGGCAATTATTCGATGAGTCATCTATCTCCCTTAGGAATTTCTTTCTTTCTAGTGATTATCAAACTCTTAGGCACAAGATCTAAAAATTCATTTGTAGCAAGTGGTTCCTTAATGATAGCAAAGAGATTGGGATGAATACTTATAGATTTAAGATCCGCAGTTTCCTTAATAGATGAGTCACCCTTATTTTTAGGAACATACATAAGCTTGGCAATTTTAGTAGGTGGACTTGGAGTATTATTTACAGAAGAAAAAGCGGTTCCCAAGTTTGTAATGATACCCTCAAGTTTATCAATTCTAGTAGAATCTAAGTTTATCTTCTCATTAACTATGGATTCCTTTTCCTTAATATTTTTCAAAGTCATTCCTACCTTAGATCCATATTGGGTAATTTTATTGTGGATATTTTTATCTATATTTTCAATTAATTCAATGGTAGAAACTTTATTTTCAATAATTTCAAGTCTTTGCATAACATGCTCCAAAGTTAACATAGTTCCATTAACCAAAAGAGGTGGTGAGCCAAATAAATCTAACATAGCATTATAAGAATCAAAAGTATGGCTACCCAAGAAATTCCCTCCGGTAATGGTATCAAGGATATATCTATACCAAGGATTAACACCTACATAAAAATTGCGGAGAAGAACTGAAGTAGATTGCTTCCTAGTAGATCTATTTTGAGCATTGCAAATTCTATACCAAGCATCTTTTAGATTTTCTCCCTCCCTTTGTTTAAAATTTAGAACTTCATTCTCGGGAGACAACGGAGAAGACAAAGGACTAGCCATAACGACAAGCAAACAAACTAACACACAAGCAAACAAAAAGCAAACGGGCAAAAAGGCAAACGGAGAAACAGAGAGAGGATAGAGAGAGAGAGGGCGAATAAAACGGCAAAGGTGAAGTGGGGGAGAGGAAAACGAGAGGCAAATGGCAAATAATGTAATGCGGGAGATAGAGATTGTGATGGGTACTTGGTATATTGACTTTTGCACAGACTCCCCGGCAATGGCGCCAGAAATCCTTCTTGCTACCTCTTGAGCATTGCATTGGATTTCCCCAAAGAGGAAGGTTTGATGCAGCAAAGTAGCGTAAGTATTTCCCTCAGTTTTTGAGAACCAAGGTATCAATCCAGTAGGAGGCTACGCTCGAGTACCTCGTACCGACACAAAAACAATAGCTCAACGCAACCAACGCTCTTAGGGGTTGTCAATCCCTTCACGGTCACTTACGAAAGTGAGATCTGATAGAGATGATAAATAATATTTTTGGTATTTTTGGTATAGAGATGCAAAGTAAATCAAGTAAAAGCAAAGAAATAATAAAGTGATGGAGATTGATATGATGAGAAAGAGACCCGGGGGCCATAGGTTTCACCGGTGGCTTATCTCAAGAGCATAAGTATTCTACGGTGGGTGAACAAATTACTGTTGAGCAATTGACAGAATTGAGCATAGTTATGAGAATATCTAGGTATGATCATGTATATAGGCATCACGTCCGAGACAAGTAGACCGAAACGATTCTGCATCTACTACTATTAATCCAATCATCGACCGCTATCCAGCATGCATCTAGAGTATTAAGTTAAAAACAGAGTAATGCCTTAAGCAAGATGACATGATGTAGAGGGATAGTTTCATGAAATATGATAAAAACCCCATCTTGTTATCCTCGATGGCAACAATACAATACGTGCCTTGCTGCCCCATCTGTCACTGGGAAAGGACACCACAAGATTGAACCCAAAGCTAAGCACTTCTCCCATGGCAAGAAAAACCAATCTAGTAGGCCAAACCAAACTGATAATTCGAAGAGACTTGCAAAGATAACTAATCATACATAAAAGAATTTAGAGAAGATTCAAATATTATTCATAGATAGACTTGATCATAAACCCACAATTCATCGGTCTCAACAAACACACCGCAAAAAGAATATTACATCGAATAGATCTCCACGAGAGAGGGGGAGAACATTGTATTGAGATCCAAAAAGAGAGAAGAAGCCATCTAGCTACTAGCTATGGACCCGTAGGTCTGAAGTAAACTACTCACACTTCATCGGAGGGGTTTGGATGATGATGTAGAAGCCCTCCGTGATCGATGCCCCCTCCGGCGGAGCTCCGGAACAGGCCCCAAGATGGGATCTCGTGGATACAGAAAGTTACGACGGTGGAATTAGGTTTTTGGCTCCGTCCCCGATCATTTGGGGGTACGTGGATATATATAGTAGGAAGAAGTACGTCGGTGGAGCTTTGAGGGGCCCATGAGGCAGGGGGTGCGCCCTAGGGGGGCGCCCCCTACCCTCGTGACCACCTCGTGGCTTTCTTGACGGAGGGCCCAAGTCTCCTAGATCTTATCTGATGAGAAAATCACATTTCCGAAGGTTTCATTCCGTTTGGACTCCGTTTGATATTCCTTTTCTTCGAAACCCTAAAACAGGCAAAAAACATCAATTCTGGGCTGGGCCTCCGGTTAATAGGTTAGTCCCAAAAATAATATAAAAGTGGAAAATAAAGCCCAATAATGTCTAAAACAGTAGATAATATAGCATGGAGCAATCAAAAATTATAGATACATTGGAGACGTATCACTGCCCATCGGCAGCTATTGTCGACCGTCGTTGCCGCCACCCCACCGTCTGTCGCCGTGTCCACCACACCACCGTTGAAAGCCAGGTCCATCGCCCGCTCCGCCACTATGGCCCGAAGGTGGGAGGTGGCCGTCGTGGTCGCCACTCCACTGTTGGCTGCCGTGGCCATCGCCCGCTCAGCCATCACGGCCCGAAGGCGGGAGGTGGCCATCGTGGCCGCCATCCTACAGTCAGCCGCCATGGCCACCACCCTGATACGTCTCCAACGTATCTATAATTTTGGATTGTTCCATGCTGTTATATTATCAATCTTGGATGTTTTATAATCATTTTATATCATTTTCTGGTACTAACCTATTGACATAGTGCCAAGTGCCGGTTCCTGTTTTTTACATCGCAGAAAATCAATATCAGACAGAGTCCAAATGCCACGAAACTTTACGGAGATTTTTTATGGACCAGAAGGAATATATTGGGCCTTGGTTGCACCTGGGGGGAGTCCCGAGGAGGGGAGAACCCACCAGGGCGCGCCAGGAAGCCCAGGCGCGCCCTGGTGGGTTGTGCCCACCTCGGATCCCCACGGACCACCTCTTTGCTCTATAAATACCCAAATATTCCCCAAACCCTAGGGGAGTCGACGAAATATTCATCCAGCCACCGCAGAGTCTAGTACCACCAGATCCAATCTAGACACTATCTCAGGTGGGGTTCACCACCTGCATTGGTGCCTCTCCGATGATGTGTGAGTAGTTCTTTGTAGACCTTCGGGGTCCGTAGTTAGTAGCTAGATGGCTTCATCTCTCTCTCTTGATTCTCAATACAATGGTCTCTTGGAGATCCATATGATGTAACTCTTTTTGCGGTGTGTTTGTTGGGATCTGATGAACTTTGGGTTTATGATCAGTCATATCTTTTTATATCCATGAAAGTTATTTGAGTTTCTTTGATCTCTTATATACATGATCTCTTATAGCCTCGTATTTCTTCTCCGATATTTGGGTTTTGTTTGGCCAACTTGATCTATTTATCTTACAATGGGAAGAGGTGCGCGGTAGTGGGTTCGATCTTACGGTGCTTGATCCCAGTGACAGAAAAGGGAACCGACACGTATGTATCGTTACTACTAAGGATAAAAAGATGGGATCTATATCTACGCAATAGATAAACAGATCTTGTCTACATCATGTCATCATTCTTATTGCATTACTCCGTTTTTCCATGAACTTAATACACTAGATGCATGCTGGATAGCGGTCGATGTGTGGAGTAATAGTAGTAGATGTAGGCAGGAGTCGGTCTACTAATCTTGGACGTGATGCCTATGTAATGATCATTGCCTGGATATCGTCATAATTATTTGAGGTTTTATCAATTGCCCAACAGTAATTTGTTTACCCACCGTTTGCTATCTTTCTCGAGAGAAGACACTAGTGAAACCTACGACCCCCGGGTCTTTTTCCTCATATATTTGCTTGCGATCTACTTTTCCTTTGCATTTTTATTTAGATCTATTAAACCAAAAATACAAAAATACTTTGCTACACTTTATTTTATTTTCAATCTATTATTTCAATCTACTACAATTTTCTGGCATCGTTACCCGAAAGGGATTGACACCCCCTTTAACACGTCGGGTTGCGAGGTGTTGTTATTTGTGTGCAGGTGTTGTTTACGTTGTGTTGCTTGGTTCTCCTACTAGTTCGATAACCTTGGTTTCTTCACTGAGGGAAATACCTACCTTCGCTGTGCTGCATCATCCCTTCCTCTTTGGGGAAATACCAACCTAGTCCTTGCAGACAGGAGCTTTTCTGGCGCTATAGTCAGAGAGCGATCACACCCCACCGTCGACCGTCGGGGTCACCACCTGCTCTGCCACCGCCGTCCGAAGGCGGCAGGTCGAGGTGGAGCCCCGCATGTGCGTCAGTGACCTTGCGCGCTACATCGACTTCTAGCGAGAGGAGGAGGAGCGCCTTGTTGAGTATGCATAGAGTCTTACCTCTATCGTGGCCGCAGCACATGCCACCGCAGAGGTATGGAATGCGGAGATCTATGAGGGGTCCCGCCGGTTCAAGAGGGATCATCTGGAGTGATAGAGGGAGTTCAAGGTGGGTGTCGCTAAAGGTGCAGCAGTGGCAGGCACCGAATTCCAATTCTCCAGCTCGTCGGTAGGCTCCTCCTCCTCTGCCTCTTACCGAGCATGCTCGACAGAGGAGAGGCTGCTAGAAGTAGTACAAAGCCCCTCCGTAGTAGTAGTATTTAGGGGCTATTTTGTTCAGTTCATCTGATTATAGATATGGTTGAACTGTACGACGTACTTAAAATTAGTTCATATATATAGTTAAACTATGTCAGTACGTGGTTGGCAACAATTGGGGAAAAAAGTTTGTTCGGTTCAGCTATCGATTTGAACTGTTTAAATAAAGAATGATTGGTTAATCTATGAATGAAATCTATGCTTACTGAATTTCAGTTGCAAAATTAGACAGTGCTAGTGATTTTTAGCTGCAAATTTTGACAAATGGCAATGTTACAAGTAGGGACAAATGGCAATATTACTAGATCAACAAATGCCAATGTTTCCAGCTTGACAAATGGCAATATACCTAATATAACAGATGCAAATCTTACCAAATTGTTTGTACGTGGTTGCACACGGGTGGTCATAAAAAATCATTTGCGATGAAGAGATGTACAAATCCCGTGCGCCAAATTTTCTCTTGTCTTAGTGGCGAAGGAACCATAGCTCTCGCTTTGCATACGGTGTTCAATCTGAACTGTTTGGATGAAAAGATGCACAAATTCTGCGCGACAAATTTTCCCTTGGCTTACTGGGGAAGGAACCATAGCTCTCTCTTTGCATACGGATGTTTGATGTCGCTTGAACTACGTCGGTATTTCCCCAAAGAGAAGGGATGATGCATCACATCTACTATAGGTATTTCCCTCAGTTATGAAACCAAGGTATCAATCCAGTAGGAGAACCAAACAACACTATGTAAATGGTACCTACACACAAAGAACAAATACTTGCAACCTGACACTTATAAGGGGTTGGCAATCCCTCTTTTGGGTAACGACGCCAGAGATTGTCAAGTTGACGCGATAAAAATTGTGGTAGATTGGATAAATAGATCTCGATAAAACGTGAAATAAAATAAGAAACACAAAAGTGCAGCAAGGTATTTTTGGGTTTTTGGAATAATAGATCTGAAAATAAAAGCGAATAAAAAAAGATCTCAAAGCAAATATGATAAAGAATAGACCCGGGAGCCGTAGATTTCACTAGTGGTTTCT
The DNA here is from genome assembly GCF_003073215.2 of Triticum urartu. NCBI lineage: Eukaryota > Viridiplantae > Streptophyta > Magnoliopsida > Poales > Poaceae > Triticum > Triticum urartu. The sequence continues at coordinate 196,608,412 of NC_053026.1, read as the reverse complement.
CTCGAGAAATAGCACACGGTGGGTAAACAAATTACCATTGGGCAATTGATAGAAAATCGAATGATTATGATGATATCCAAGGCAATGATCAATATATAGGCATCACGTCCAAGATTAGTAGACCGACTCCTGCCTGCATCTAGTACTATTACTCCACACATCGACCGCTATCCAGCATGCATCTAGTGTATTAAGTTCATGGAAAACGGAGTAATGTAGTAAGAATGATGACATGATGTAGACGAGATCTATTCATGTAGGAATAACCACCATCTTGTTATCCTTAATAGCAACGATACATGTGTGTCTTGCTGCCCCTTCTGTCACTGGGAAAGAACACCGCACGATCGAACCCATCACAAAGCACCTCTTCCCATGGCAAGAAAAGTCGATCTAGTTGGCCTAACTAAACCAAATATTCAAATAAGAAATACGAGGCTATAAATAATCATGCATATAAGAGATCAAAAGAAAACTTAAATAATATTCATGGATATAGATCTGATCATAAACTCAAAGTTCATCGGATACCAACAAATACACTACAAAAAAGTTACATCAAATAGATCTCAAAGAGACCATTGTATTGAGAATCAAAAGAGAGAGAGGAAGCCATTGCCAGTAGGTCTATGATGAACTACTCACGCATCATCGGTGAGGCACCAATGAGGATGATGAACCCCTCCGTGATGGTGTCCAGATTGGATCTCGTGGTTCTGGAACTTGCGGCAGCTGGAATTGTGTTTTGTCGACTCCCCTAGGGTTTCTAGAATATTTGGGGATTTATAAGGCGAAGAGGCGGTGCGGTAGGCCACCGAGGTGGGCACAACCCACCTGGGCGCGCCCTCGTGGGTAGTGCTTCCCTCGGAGCCCCCCTCTGGTACTTCTTTGGCCCATCAGGTGTCTTCTGGCCCAGAAAATTTCTCCAAAAAGTTTCGCTGTGTTTGGATTCCATTTGGTACCAATATTCTATGAAGTAAAAAACAAGGAAAAAATAGCAACCGACACTGGGCACTATGTCAATAGGTTAGTCCCAAAAAATGATATATAGTTGCTATAAAATGATTGTAAAACATCCAAGAATGATAATATAACAACATGAAACAAGCAAAAATTATAGATACATTGGAGATGTATCAGCATCTCTATGCTTAATTCCTACTCGTCCTCGACTAGGTAAATGATAAAAATCAGAATTTGTGATGTGAAATGATGCCTAACATGTTCATCACATAATCTTTTCTTTTGATGTTTGGAATTTTATATGGTTCAAAGGAATATTCTAGTTTTGACATGAAGATTTCAATACTCAAGCATATCAACAAGCAACCATGTCTTTCAAAATATCAACACTAAAGAAAGTTATCCCTAGCCCATCATGCTCAATCATTGATCCATTCATGAAACACACTCGAATATTAGCTACATCCAATGCTGAAGTATGATCATAGTGCCCCTTAGTTGGTGCTTTATAAGAGAAGATAGAGACTCAAATTAAAATATAAATTGCATAAAGTAAAAAGATAGGCCCTTTATAGAGGGAAGTAGGGATTTGTAGAGGTGCCAGAGCTCAAAGCTAAAATTGAGAGATAATTTTTTTGAGAGGCATACTTTTCCCGTCAATGAAAACGACTGAGTAATTCCCAACACTTTTCATGCTAGATATATCATAGGCGGTTCCAAAATAGAAAATAAAGTTTATTCCTTTTTCCACCATTCTTTCACAACCCATGGCTAGCCATATCCACGGGTGCCTTCCATACAACACTTTCCAAGGAATTTATTTATTTGAAAACATAAAGTAAATTCATTTTTCATTTTGGGACTGGGCATCCCTAATACCTTTGCCGTACTATCATACAATGACAAGTGAATAAACACTCATCTTGAGAATAACACATCTAGCATCGAAATATATCAGCCACCCCCTACCGTTTCATGAGCGGTACGAGCACACAAAAGAGAAGTTTATTTTGAAAATTAGAGATGGCACATACAAATTTGCTTAGAACGGCATGGGATTACCGCATATAGGTAGGTATGGTGGACTCATATGGCAAAATTGGGTTAAAAGATTTTGGGTGCACAAGTAGTATTTCTACTTAGTAAAAGCGGAGGCTAGCAAAAAGATTAAGGAGCAACCAACCAAGAAACGAAAAATCACATAAGCGATCATTAAGCATAACTAACACAGAATAATGTACTACAAGTAGGATGTAATTCATTGCATAACTATTGAATTGCGTGCTTGCATAGGGAATCACAAACCTTAACACAAATGTTCTTACTAAAGCATAATTACTCACCAATATGACTCACATATCACTATCATCATATCTCAAAACTATTATAAAGAATCAAGTTTATTTTGTCCAATGATCTTCATGAATGTTTTTATCATATCCCTCTTGAATATCTATCACTTTGGGACTAATTTCGTATGTTGCTTTTGATAAGCTCAAACAAATTTAAGTGAAGAACATGGGCATAAAATTTTTTGTATCTCAAAATAATATAAGTGAAGCTTGAGAGAATTTCTTCAAAAGTTTACTAAATCACAAGTTAATCTAAATGAAGCATGAGATAATTCTTCAAAAATATTAAAGCACATCCTTCTCAAAAGATATAAGTGAAGCACTAGAGCAATTTCATAGCTCAAAAAAAATTAAGTGAAGCATATAGAGCAATTCTAACAAATCATATCATAATTTTGGCTCTTTCAAATAGATGTGTTCAGCAAGGATACTTGACACAAAACAAAAAGCAAAACAAGGAAAGACTCATATAATACAAGATGCTCCAAGCAAAACTCATGATATGTGATGAATAAAAATATAGCTCCAAGTAAAATATTGATGGTCATTAGAAGAAAGAGGGGATGCCTTCAGAAGGTATCCCCAAGCTTAGTTGCTTGTTTCTCCTTGAATATTAACTTGGGGTGCCATGGGCATCCCCAAGCTTAGGATCTTTTCACTCCTTATTCCTCCATCCATCGTGATCTCACCCAAAACTTCAAAACTTCAATCACACAAAACTTAACAAAACCTTCGTGAGATCCGTTAGTATAACAAAGCAAATCACTACTCTAAGTAATGTTACAAATCCATTCATATTTTATTTCTGCATTATATCTATTGTATTCCAACAGAACCATGGCTTATGCCCTCCAATACAATCCATAGATTCATCAAAATAAGCACACAACGCAAAGAAAACAGAATCTGTCAAAAATAGAACAGTCTGTAGTAATCTGAAAACTTTGAATACTTATGTAACTCCAAAAATTCTGAAAACTTAGGAAAATGTAGGCAATTTGTACATCAATGTTGTGTAAAAAATTCAGAATTTTATCACGCTTATGTAATTTTAAACAATTCTGTTACTGACACACAAAGTTTCCGTTTTGCAACAAGATCAAATCAACTATCACCCAACATGATCCCAAAGGCTATACTTGGCAAAAACACTAATTAAAACATACAAAACACAATCATAACAGTAGAATAACTGTGCAAACACTCAAGAACAGAAAGAAAAATATAAAAATAAAATTTATTCATTGGGTTGCCTCCCAACAAGCGTTATCGTTTTATGCCCCAAGTTAGGCATAGTGCATAGATTCAAGTATTGTCATCTTTAGTTTTCAATGCGTAGGATGCCCTCACGATTGATTCATATGGTGGCTTAATTCTTGTTCTAGGGAAGTGTTCCATACCCTTTTTTAGTGGAAATTGAAATTTAATATTACCTTCTTTCATATCAATCACGTCACCAATAGTACGTAAAAATGGTCTACCAAGTATAATTGGACAAGACGGACTGCAATCAGTATGAAGAACAATAAAATCTATGGGGACATAATTCCTATTTTCAAGAATAATAACATCATTAATTCTTCCCAAAGGCTTTTTAATAGAATCCGCCAAGTGCAAATTAAGAGAACATTCTTCAATATCGGTAAGACCAAGCACATCACATAGAGATTTCAGAATTGTGGAAACACTAGCGCCCAAATCACATAAAGCAAAACACTCATAATTTTTAATCTTGGATTTGATAGTAGGTTCCCATTCATCATGCAATTTTCTAGGAATTGAAATCTCTAATTCCAACTTTTCTTCTAAAGCCTTCATCATGGCATCTACGATATGTTTAGAAAAAGCTTTATTTTGTTCATAAGCATGGGGTGAATTTATCATGGATTGCAGCAAAGAAATACAATCGATCAAAGAGCAATTATCATAGTTAAAGTCTTTGCAATCCAAAAGAGTGGGCACATCACTAGTTAAAGTTTTGACCTTTTCAAACCCACTTTTATCAAAATTTTCAACAAGATTTTCACCCTCCAAATTATCGGTACGCCTTCTAGATAAAGTTGACTCTTATTTAGTCCCTTTATCATCAATTTTAATTTTACTAAACAAGGAATCAATAGAAGAAACACCGATTATTTTAAGATCTTCATCACTTTTATGAAAGCAATCACTGGAAACGCTCTTTCTAAAAATTCTCTTTTAGCTCTAAGCATAGCGGTTCTTTTCTTACTCTTATTCACAGAAACATATAAAGCTTTAATTGATTCATCAACCTTGGGTACAAAAAATTTCAACTTGAGATTTTCTGCATCATGAGAAATTCTATCAATGCTTCTAGACATATCATCAATATTATTGAATTTTTCTTCTATCATAGTGTTGAAAACTTTTTGAGCATTGATAAACTCTTTATTATTATTCTAAAGATCAGAAGGGTTCCTATAATTATTGTAAGAAGAATTACCATAGGAATTACCATAATTATTAGAGGAATTTCCAGGAAAAGGCCTAGGATTAAAATTACCTCTAAAAGCATTGTTATTAAAATTGTTTCACGAGATAAAATTCACATCTATGAAATCACTATTTTTATCAATCAAAGTAGACAAAGGAACATCATTAATATCAATAGGAGCACTTTTATTAGCAACCAATTTCATAAGAGCATCAACCTTTTCAGTCAACGTACTAATTTCTTCAACTGAATTAACCTTTTTACTAGTAGGTGCTCTTTCGGTACACCATTGTAAATAATTTGTCATAATATTATCAAGCAATTTAGTAGCTTCACCCAAAGTAATTTCCATAAAATTATCACCCGCGGTGGAATCTAAAAGATTTCTAGAAACAAAGTTCAATCCCGCATAAAATTTTTGTATGATCATCCAAAGATTTAAACCATGAGTAGGACAATTTCTTAGCATCAACTTCATTCTTTCCCAAGATTGTGCAACATGTTCATGCTCATGTTGCTTAAAATTCATGATTTGAGTTCTAAGGGAAATAATTTTCCCGTGCGGAAAATACTTAGTAATAAAGGCATCTTTGCACTTATCCCAAGAATTGATACTATTGCAAGGCAAAGAAGAAAACCAAATTTTTGCACGATCTCGCAAAGAAAACGGAAATAATTTGAACTTCACAATATCATTGTCCACATCTTTTTTCTTTTGCATATCGCATAATTCTATGAATGTGTTAAGATGGAACATGCCATCCTCATTAGGAGTACCGGAAAACTGATCTTTCACAACAAGATTCAACAAAGCGGCATTAATATCACAAGATTCCGCACTAGTGGTGGGCGGAGCAATCGGAGTGCTAACAAAATCATTGTTATTGGTATTGGAAAAATCACATAACTTGGTGTTTTCTTGAGTCATCATGACTATGCAAACAAGATTGTTCACAAAAACAGATCTGACGAGAAAACGGCAAAAGAAAAAGAGGGTGAATAAAACGACAATTTTTTGTGAAGTGGGGGAGATGAAAATGAGAGGCAAATGGCAAATAATGTAAATTGCAACGAGATGAGATTTGTGATTAGGAACCTGATAGATGTTGATGATGTCTCCCCGACAACGGCGTCATAAATTCCTTTTGATGTCGCTTGAACTACGTCGGTATTTCCCCGAAGAGGAAGGGATGATGCAACATAGCTACGGTAGGTATTTCCCTCAGTTATGAAACCAAGGTATCAATACAGTAGGAGAACGAAGCAACACTATGTAAATGGTACCTGCACACAAAGAACAAAGACTTGCAACCCTACGCTTATAAGGGGTTGTCAATCCCTTTTTCGGGTAACGGCACTAGATATTGTCAAGTTGACGCGATAAACATTGTGGTAGATTGGATAAATAGATCTCGATCTAACACAAAATAAAATAAGTAACAAAAATGCAGCAAGGTATTTTTGGGTTTTTGCAATAATAGATCTGAAAATAAAAGCGAATAAAAATATATCTCAAAGCAAATATGATAAAGAATAGACCCCGGGCCCGTAGATTTCACTAGTGGCTTCTCTCAAGAAATAGCACACGGTGGGTAAACAAATTACTGTTGGGCAATTGATAGAAAATTGAATAATTATGGCAATATCCAAGGCAATGATCAATATATAGGCATCATCTCCAAGATTAGTAGACCGACTCCTGCCTGCATCTACTACTATTACTCCACACATCGACCGCTATCCAGCATACATCTAGTGTATTAAGTTCGTGGAGAAATGGAGTAATGCAATAAGAATGATGACATGATGTAGATGAGATCTATTCATGTAGGAATAGCCCCCATCTTGTTATCCTTAATAGCAACAATACATGTGTGTCTTGCTGCCCCTTCTGTCACTGGGAAAGAACACCGCACGATCGAACCCATCACAAAGCACCTCTTCCCATGGCAAGAAAAATCGATCTAGTTGGCCTAACTAAACCAATAATTCGAAGAAGAAATACGAGGCTATAAATAATCATGCACATAAGAGGTCAAAAGAAGACTCAAATAATATTCATGGATATAGATCTGATCATAAACCTAAAGTTCATTGGATCCCAACAAACACACCACAAAAAAAGAGTTACATCAAATAGATCTCCAGGAGACCATTGTATTTAGAATCAAAAAAGAGAGAGGAAGCTGATACGTCTCCAATGTATCTATAATCTTTGATTGTTCCATGTTGTTATATTATCAATCTTGGATGTTTTATAATCATCTTATAGTCATTTTATATCATTTTTGGTACTAACCTATTGACATAGTGACGAGTGCCAGTTCCTTTTTTCCGTGTTTTTTACATTGCGGAAAATCAATATCAGACGGAGTCCAAATGCCACGAAACTTTACGGAGAATTTTTATGGGCCAAAAGCAACACAACGGGCCCTGGCTGCGCCTGGAGGGTTCCCCGGGGGGCACAACCCACCAGGGCGTGCCTGGTGGGTTGTGCCCACCTCTGGTGCCTCCGGACCGCCTCTTTGCTCTATAAATACCCCCAAAAACCCAGAACCCTAGGTGATTCGACAAAATATTCATCCAGCCGCCGCAGAGTCCAGAACCACCAGATCCAATGTAGACACCATCTCATATGGGGTTCACCACCTCCATTGGTGCCTCTCCGATGATGCGTGAGTAGTTCCTTGTAGACCTTCAGGTCCGTAGTTAGTAGCTAGATGGCTTCATCTCTCTCTCTCTATCTCTATCTCTCTCTCTCTTGATTCTAAATACAATGGTCTCTTGGAGATCCATATGATGTAACTCTTTTGCGGTGTGTTTGTTGGGATCCGATGAACTTTGAGTTTATGATCAGCTCTATCTTTTTATATCCATGAAAGTTATTTGAGTTTATTTGATATCTTATGTGCATGATCTCTTATAGCCTCGTATTTCTTCTCCGATATTTGGATTTTGTTTGGCCGACTTGATCTATTTATCTTGCAAAGGGAAGAGGTTCTTTGTAGTGGGTTCGATCTTACCGTGCTTGATCCATTGACAGAAAGGGAAACAACACGTATTATCGTTGCTACTAAGGATAAAACGATTGGGTATATCTCTACATAGATAGATCTTGTCTACATCATGTCATCGTTCTTATTGCATTACTCTGTTTCTCCATGAACTTAATACACTAGATGCATGCTGGATAGCGGTGGATGTGTGGAGTAATAGTAGTAGATGCAGGCAGGAGTCAGTCTACTAATCTTGGACGTGATGCCTATATAATGATCATTGCCTGGATATTGTCATAATTATTTGAGGTTCTATCAATTGCCCAACAGTAATTTGTTTACCCACCGTTTGCTATTTTTCTCGAGAGAAGCCACTAGTGAAACCTACAACCCGCGGGTCTTCTTTGTCATATATTTGCCTTTGCGATCTACTTTTCTCTTGCATTTATTTTCAGATCTATTAAACCAAAAACCCAAAAATACCTTGCTGCAATTTTTAATTATTTATTTTATTTGGCGTTCGATCTATCAATTTACTACAAAATTATCTTACGTACGTTTGCCTATCTTGAGGCGCCGTACCCCGAAAGGGATTGACAACCGCTTTAACACGTCGGGTTGTGAGGATTTGTTATTTGTGTGCAGGTGCTATTTACGTTGTGTTGCTTGGTTGTCCTACTAGTTCGATAACCTTGGTTTCATATCTGAGGGAAATACCTACCGCCGCTATGCTTCATCATCCCTTCCTCTTTGGGGAAATATCGACGTAGCTTCAAGCGACATCAAAAGGAATTTCTGGCACCGTTGTCGAGGAGGATCTTCAACATATACCAGGTTCCTAATCACAAATCTCATCTCCTCGTAATTTACATTATTTGCCATTTGCCTCTCGTTTTCCTGTCCCCCACTTCACAAAATTTGCCATTTTATTTGCCCCTCTTTTTTGTTCGTTGTTTTCTCACCATGACCGACGTTAAAAGAGCTAATGGTTTTCTCCCGAGTCTTAATGTGTTGGATAGCACCTTTGTCCTCTCCAAGCTCATAAACAATGATGCTATGGAAGGATCTACCGGGGTTGTTAGGGAAAATCTTAACCATTGTGATGAAGATGATCCCGGAATTTTTCGCTATTTACTTGATGAATCTTTGAAAGATGCTTGGGATAGGTTGTTGAGAATTCGAGATAGCTATGTGCCCCAATACCAGATAGAGATATAATTGAATTTTTTTATGATGGTTTACCTTCTTCCTTCAAGCAAGTTTTAGATTCTATATTTGAAAATGGTTTTCTTGAAGGGGATGTAGTTGATACTTATGAGAAGATGAAAGCTATATTTGGGCACCCCGAAGGAGAAAATGTTGAATCTACCCCTCTTATGTGCTTTTATCAAAATTAAAAAATTAAAGAGATGAAGGCTAGTTTAGATAAGAATTTTAGCGACATGCTTAATCTTTCTTCTGCTATCAATGGCCATGTGCTTTCACAAAATAGAAAATTAAATGCCATTGATAGAAAATTTTCCCTTTGCTTTCCAAAGTACAAGGATGACAAAACTTAGATCCTTGCTTTATGCCTAGCTAAGGGCGTAAAACTATAGCACTTGTTGGGAGGCAACTCAATGAATAAAATTTACTTTTGCTTTTTGATTCATGTTTTTGTGTGTTAGAACAATTATGCTACTGTTATGATTGTGTAATTTATGTTTTAATTAGTGTTTGTGCCAAGTAAAGCCTTTAGGATCTTCTTGGGTGATAGTTGTTTGATCTTGCTGAAAAAACAAAAACTTTTACGCTCACGATATTAATTTTCGTTTTTTACCAGAGAGCGATAAAATACCCATTCCACTTGAAGTAGATCAATATACAAATTGCTCAGGACATCCTAATTTTTCAGAATTTTTGGAGTTACAGAAGTATTCGAAATAGTCAGATTGCTACACACTGTTCTGTTTTGACAGATTATGTTTTCTTTGTGTTGTGTGCTTATTTTGATGGCTCAATGGTTTTCTTTGATGAGTTTTTGCTATAGAAAAGTTGGAATACAGTATATATAATACAAAAACAAAATATGAATTGTTTTGATACAGTACTTATAGTAGTGATTTATTATTCTTATACTAACATATCTCACGAAGGTTTTGTTGAGTTTTGTGTGATTGAGGTTTTCAAGTTTTGGGTTATCTTACGATGAATGAAGGAAGGATGGAAAAGCATAAGCTTGGGGATGCCCCGGCATCCCAAGCTATTATCCAAAAATGAGCAACCAACTATGCTCGGGGATGCCCCCGAGTGGCATCCCCGCTTTCTTCCAACAACCATCGGTATTTTACTCAAAACTATATTTTTGTTCATCACATGATATGTGTTTTTCTTGGAGCGTCTTGTATGATATGAGTCTTTGCTTTTTTTATTTTGTGTTTTAAGTCATCAATCCTTGCTGGACACACCTATTTGAGAGAGCCAAAATTATGTTAGGACTTGTTAGAATTGCTCTCTATGCTTCACTTAAATTTTTATGAGCAATGGACTTGCTGTAGTGCTTCACTTATATCTTTTTGAGCATGGTGTGCTTTAATATTTTTGAAGAAATTCTCTCTTGCTTCACTTAGATTTATTTAATAGCTAGTAAAATTTTCAAGAAATTCTCTCTTGCTTCACTTAAATTAATTTGAGAGAAAGAAAAATTTATTATGCTCATGATCTTCACTTATATTTGTTGGAGTTTGTCAAAAGCAACACATGAAAATTAGTCCCAAAGTGATAGATATCCAAGAAGGATATAATAAAAACTTTCATGAAAATCATTGGACAAAATACACTTGATTCTTAGTAATAGTTTTGAGATATGATGATGTGATATGTGAGTTATGTTGGTGAGTAATTATGCTTTAGTAAGAATATTGGTGTTAAGGTTTGTGATTCCCTATGCAAGTACGAAAGTCAATAGTCATGCAATGAAATTATATCCTACTTATGGTGCATTATTCGGTGTCTTTTTTGCTTAATGCTTGCTTATGAGATAATCTGTTTCTTAGTTGGTCACTTCCCAATATTTTGCTAGCCTTCATTTTGCACTAAGTATGATCACTACTTGTGCATCCAAAATACTTTAAACCAGTTTTGCCACATGAGTCCACTATACCTACCTATATGCGGTATTCTTTTGCCGTTCTAAGCAAATTTGTATGTGTTATCTCTAATTTTCAAAATAAACTTCTATTTTGTGTGCTCGTACCGCTCATGAAACGGTAGGGGGTGGCTGATATATTTCCATGCTAGATGTGTTATTCTCAAGATGAGTGTTTATTCACTTGTCATTGCACGAGAGTAAAGCAAAGGTATTAGGGATTCCCAGTCCCGAAATGCAAAAAAATGAATTTACTTTATGTTATCAAATAATAAATTCCTTGGAAAGTGTTGGTATGGAGGGCAACCATGGATACAGCTAGCCATGGAAATTGAAAGTATGGTGGAAAAAGGAATAAACTTTATTTTCTGTTTGGAAACCGCCTATGATATATCTATGCATGGAAAGTATTGGGAACTCTAAGTCGTTTCCATTGGTGGGATGGATACACCTCTCAAAATGTTTTTATCTCCAAGTTTTTCACTTTGAGCTCTGGCACCTCTACAAATCCCTACTTCCCTCTGCGAAGGGCCTTTCTTTTACTTTATGCAATTTTTATTTTGAGTCTCCATCTTCTCTTATAAAAGCACCAACTAGGAGGCAATATGATCGTACTTAAGTATTGGGTGTAGCTAATATTGGAGTGTCTTTCATCAATGGATCAATGTTTGAGCATGATGGGCTAGGGATAACTTATTTTAGCGTTGATATTTTGAAAGACATGGTCGCTTGTTGATATGCTTGAGTATCTAAATTATCATGTCAAAACTAGACTATTGCTTGAACAACTAAAATTCCAGTTGTCCATGCTATAAAGAAAAGAATATGATATGACATGATAGGCAGCATTCCATATCAAAAATTCTGTTTTTATCACTTACCTACTCGAGGACGAGTAGGAGTTAAGCTTGGGGATGTTGATACGTCTCCAATGTATCTACAATTTTTGACTATTCCATGCTGTTATATTATCAATCTTGGATGTTTTATAATCATTTTATATAATTTTTTGGTACTAACCTATTGACATAGTGCCAAGTGTCAGTTCCTGTTTTTTCCGTGTTTTTACATCACAGAAAATCAATATCAGACGAAGTCCAAATGCCACGAAACTTTATGGAGAATTTTTATGGGCCAAAAGGAACACAACAGGCCCTGGCTGCACCTGGGGGTGCCCCGAGGGGGACACAACCCACCAGGGCGCGCCAGGAGGCCTAGGCGTGCCCTGGTGGGTTGTGCCCACCTCGGGTGCCCCCCCGGACCGCCTCTTTGCTCTACAAATACCCCAAAAATCCCAGAACCCTAGGGGAGTTGACGAAGTATTCATCCAGCCATCGCAGAGTCCAGAACCACCAAATCCAATCTAGACACCATCTCGGATGGGGTTCACCACCTTCATTGGTGCCTCTCTGATGATGTGTGAGTAGTTCTTTGTAGACCTTTGAGTCTGTAGTTAGTAGCTAGATGGCTTCATCTCTCTCTCTCTCTTGATTCTCAATACAATGGTCCCTTGGAGATCCATATGATGTAACTCTTTTGCGGTGTGCTTGTTGGGATCCGATGAACTTTGAGTTTATGATCAGATATATCTTTTTATATCCATGAAAGTTATTTGAGTTTCTTTGATATCTTATATGCATGATTGCTTATAGCCTCGTATTTCTTCTTCGATATTTGGGTTTTGTTTAGCCAACTTGATCTATTTATCTTGCAATGGGAAGAGGTGCTTTGTAATGGGTTCGATCTTACAGTGCTTGATCCTAGTGACAGAAAGGGAAACGACATGTATGTATCGTTGCTACTAAGGATAAAACGATTGGGTCTATCTCTACATAGATAGATCTTGTCTACATCATGTCATCGTTCTTATTGCATTACTCCGTTTCTCCATGAACTTAATACACTAGATGCATGCTGGATAGCGGTCGATGTGTGGAGTAATAGTAGTAGATGCAGGCAGGAGTTGGTCTACTAATCTTGGACGTGATGCCTATATAATGATCATTGCCTGGATATTGTCATAATTATTTGAGGTTCTATGAATTGCCCAACAGTAATTTGTTTACCCACCATTTGCTATTTTTCTCGAGAGAAGCCACTAGTGAAACCTACGGCCCCCGGGTCTTCTTTCTCATATATTTGCCTTTGCGATCTACTTTTCTCTTGCATTTATTTTCAGATCTATTAAACCAAAAACCCAAAAATACCTTGCTGCAATTTTTCTTTATTTATTTTATTTGGCGCTCGATCTATCAATTTACTACAAAATTATCTTACGTCTGTTTGCCTATCTTGAGGCACCGTACCCCGAAAGGGATTGACAACCCCTTTAACACATCGGGTTGCGAGGATTTGTTATCTGTGTGCAGGTGTTGTTTATGTTGTGTTGATTGGTTCTCCTACTTGCCGAGTATGTTGCGATGGATGCCATGGAGCCCCTTCCCCAGGAAATCGTCGGACGTGAGCTGGACATGGAGGGTGCGGCGGAGATCGACAAGCGCCAGCCGGAGTAGTAGTCTTTTTTTAGAGCGCCGGTCTTTTGTTAGAATAATGTTTAGGTCATATAGCTATGTTTAATTGTTGAACTTGATCGATTAAGAAGTGTGGGTGTGTTGTAGGCTCTTTTGTGTACCCAAAGTATGCAATGACGTGGATGACCACTGTAACCAAGGAAATTCTGACCAAAATTTGCATGTTAAAACTCATCACACATGGGGTAAGCTATATGAATCGTTTGTGATGTTCACATATCATACACATGGCTGAATAAGGGACCGTGTCTGATTACACTTTGCGCGACAGTTTTTCGCTGCACCGAGCGAAATTTTTTGGCTTCCACGGAAATACCTACCTCCCCCTCCTCCTAACCAAAAGACACATTTCCCCTATTTCCACCTTCCTTTCCAAGCTCAAACCTTCACTGCTTGCTTGCAGCGCCGCCTCCTTGCCGACGATGATCCTTCCCGCTGCTCGACCTCGTCGATCTAGGCAGGTAATCCACACCCGACCCCATCCTCCTCCTCCTTCTACATCCCACATGCCTCGACTGCCGACGCGACACCTTCCACCCAAATCACCAACCCATCCTCCAAATAAGTGCCGCCCTAAGCCATGGTGCATGCAGTATAGCCACGAGCTCAAGAAGAATTTGGCAGCGGAGAAGCAAATCACAGCCGCACACGCGTATGAGGTTATGATGGCTGCCACTTGTGCCGACCCCAGATCTTGGAGGAGCACCTCACCGCCGAGGCCACCGTTGACGCATCATGCGCCAATGCTGCCACACGGTTGGCTGCTTTAAACAAAAGTTCATGGCATTTTCTTGAGGCCATCGTCGGTGCCTTCGACGAAGACTATGAGGTGTTTTCTAAGCGTGCTCGTGACTACCTCAACTCCAGAGCGAGCAGGTTGGTACCCAGAGCGGCTCAGGTGACTCATCACTACGAGGAGGGCACTCACCCTCTTCCAAGTCCAAGGAGCCAATCGTCATCGATATCTCCGACGATGAGGAATAGCTTGTATTTTTAGCTCACTACAAGGACCTATGCTCAGCTAGCTAGCTACGCCGGTTAACCATGTTCGGTTTACCTGTTGCATGTGCTGCTCCTGCCTTTCCTTTACAATTCTAGTGAGTTGTCCTATGTACTGTTACTATGCAATCTGATCCTCTAGTATATATGTTCTAGATATCGTGCAATGTGGTGCTTAGTTATTAACTATTTGTTAATTTGTTGTCATATTCAGTTAACCATTTTGTTCAATTCTGCAATGTGATGTTCAAATCTTGTGGGCACAAATTTGTATTGTCTTGCATGTGAGAAATAAATTGAATTTGGCTGTAAAAAAATACATGAGAAACAAATAGAATTGCTATATTTCCAAGTTGTTAAGCATGTTTGGTTTGGTTAACTGTCTGATCTTCTAGTATGTTAAGCAATGTGGTGCTCAATTAATGTTTTGTTCATTTGTTGTGGTGCTTAGTTAACTGTTTGGTTCAATTCTGCAATGCGATGTTCAATTATTGTGGATACAATTTTGTATTGTCTTCCATGTGAGAAATAAATCGAATTTGGCTATACTAAATACATGAGAAAAAATACAGTTGCTATATTTCCAGGTTGTTATGCATGCTTCGTTTGGTTAACTGTTTGATCTTCTAGTATGTTATATTGTGCAATGTGGTGCTCAGTTAATATTTGGTTCATTTGTTGTGGTGTTTATTTAACTATTTGGTTCAATTCTGCAATGCGATGGTCAATTGTTGCGGGTACAATTTTTTATCGTTATGCATGTGAGGAATAAATTGAATTTGTTTGTACTAAATAGATGAGAAACATATACAATTGCTATATGTCCTAGTTCTTAAGCATGCTTGGTTTGGATAAATGACTTTTCCATGTGGCTCAAATTAATCTGCTGAATCTGCAATGTGTTTATTTTTCATCAACATATTTTACTGATAGTATGACAAAACTCACTTAACCTGATCAATAACTACCTTATATGTGTTGCAGGGAAACAATGGGAGGCACTGAGATTTACCATCGAGGTTTGCACATGCGTGCTCCTTTGTCAAATAGCACATTATTGTGCAATTGCAGGAACCATTCTAATATTTAGGTTTTTAACAATTTGGTCTTGCAGATGTAGGTCCTGCTGTCAAAGGTTTTGACCCACTGTTTGACCCATTTTGCATATGGGGAAATGCGATGTCCATGAATATTAGTAAAGTCAAGTCAAGTTAAGTCAAGAAACTCAGAAAGATTGTTATGATAAATAAATTAGCGACAAAAAACAATTAGATCTTTGTCTGCACAATGAATAAGACACCAGTGAACTACGGGATGGTACTAACTCTTATACCTTGTATTTTTTATTCCTGTGCGCCATTTTAAAATTTAGAGAAGATATTTACGCATGTCTTTGTTTTCAGACTTTCCCAAAGCAGTTCACTTATGATTACCTCTCAAACCATCTGTATGGTCAAGATGCGAGGAATGTATTCATACAACACCCACGGTATAATATTGAAGTCTTCCTCAAGAGGACGAAGGATGGATGGTCAATCATCCACAAGTAGTGGCCTAAAGTTGCAAGGACCTTCAGCATCATTGAAGGCTCAATATTCGCCTTCCACTTCAGCAGTTTTACCGATGAGATTCATCTGTCTATCTACCATCTATGATGCTAATTTCCAAAGGTTATAGATGTTGCACGTGAAACTTGATGCTGGTGCAGTTGTGTAATGGGGTAGCTAGCTATATGCCTATATGGTGTAACTAAGTGCTGGAGCTATATGATGTTTTACTCTGATGTATTTCAATTATGAAATCCTGGTTCCGTAATACGAAATTGAAATATATTGTGTACTTGATATGAAATGTCAATTTGATTACTAAATGGATTAATAATAATAGGCCAATTAGCCTTTTTATTGGGTTTTCTATTGCAAACGGTTATTGAGATAACATCATGGGCGATGATCTCAGACAACCCACACAGTTTCTGGGAAGTAAACGTGTTGGATCAATGAATAATCACACAAGTCTTCCTCTGGAAAACTGTAAGCGTTAGACCACCTAGGGAAAAAATCCACATAAAAATTGTGTGTGATGGGCAACCTATGCCACACAGTTTCTTCTAGGCATCATGTGTGATGCATTCAATAATGCAAACAGTAAGATTATTAATATCGTCTGCAATGGCAACGCTATCACAGACGAGTTGATGGGGAAAATTGTGTGTGATGTACATGCGAACGTAAACGTTTGTCTGGGATTCACCATGTGGGATGTACATACGAACGGAAACGTATTTCTTGGATTGACAGTGTGGGATGTACATATGAATGGAAACATATTTCTTGGATTGACTGTGTGGGATGTACATACAAACGGAAACGTATGTCTTGGATTCACTATGTGGGATGTACTTAAGAACGGAAACGATTGGGTTTGTATAATTGTCTATGATGGCTCGTACGATCGCACAAGAGCTCTTTTTGCCCCGCGTGTATGAATGGAGGGCCTATACCTAACGGTTTATGGGTCGTGTGGGAAGGACCCCCCTATCGCACACACATGCAAGGCGACAGTTTAAAACTTCATCTCGGAAAGGGGGTAAAAACCGTTTGTATAGCAGTCACCTGCACTAGTGCCCCTTGACCCAGCCAAGGGGAAACAACCCATTAGTGCCTTCTAGAATATTCCAGAAGTTTTTTAAACCTCCATAGCCTTATAGAACCTTCTAGGGCCTTTGAAGACTCCTCGGGACCTTCCTGGCTACTTTCGGAACACTCCTGACATCACAGGGAGACTTCCAAGAATACTGGGAACACTTTAGGTGTCCACTCTCTCATTCTTCTTTATCTCATAGGCCTTCTACAAACCACTAGTCATTAAGCGTGTCACCCTATAGGTTCGAAAACATGTGGACATGACCTGGTACACCTTTTGGTCAATAATTAATAGCGAGATTTGGTCAACCTTAATAATTTCCACATATTCACGAAGATCTTTATTGAGAAAACCTTTTTGTTACTGCATACAATTCCATCTGCTTCGCGATACTTCTATAAAACCTAAAGCAAGACTTATATCGGTGTCCTTATGAAGAAACTGTTTGATCACAATACCAAGTAATCCTTGTTACCGGTTTTATTCTATTTTCTCGATTCCATAATTCAGTATCCCAGTGACCAACATCACACTTGTGTCTATCCAAATGGCGGTGGATACTCTAATACCGTGTGGTCCTGGATAGTATCTCTCCATCATCATAGAAGCAAAATCTCACTTTTGAATCATCGAGAACCTTGACATACTTTTCGGTGTACTCATAACCTACCTTTATGATATCCCAGTCATGGAAAATGTTTGGCAGCCCCAAAGTAAGCATCTTGAAGGTCTACATTACTCCCATGGTCTAAGGATGTGAGTAAATGTTAACACATGAAATTACCGACAACAATATTGACAACTGGATCTCGCAATATTTCATAAGTTGGATCTGTCCAACCCCATTGTTAAGCCAACAATGTACTATCATTATTGTTGGCGTCCTTGTCACATTTACAATGCCCATGATTAAGAAAACTGGATCATCAACAATACATGAGCTACTCTTAGAGGCGGGACTAGGCGTCTTGTTTATGTTTTCACACATGCAACTGAGTTTTCCCCCAAATATCATATTCATGAACCATTTCAATTACAACATACAAATATAAAACTTAATTATGAACATGAAAACAGGAATAATAATAATAATAATAATAATAATAATAATTCAATATTGCCTCTAGGGCCACCACTTTTCCTCCCCTACTAGATAGATGCAACAATGATTAAGAGTCTCCCCATGGAGCAGCTAAGGGATCTCCCTTACTCCCCTATCCGAGTTCCGTGAAGAGAGAGGTAGTTTTTGTCACCGCAATACTACTATTTCCCTGCATACCAACATATAAAGATAATATTGTATCTTATGGGCATTTAGATTATAAACATACTGGGGTTCCTCCATATCCACAAGAACTAGGGGGTTTAATCATACATAGCGACAACATGCACCATAAAGGTGTTCATAGCAATCACGGATGAGTGATTAATGAAATAAATATATGAATCCACACTAGTGTTTGGTATTACAAAGTAATGGATGAAGGGATTGATGTGTAGGATGTGGGTGAAGAAGATGACGATCAATGTGGTAGTCTCCTTGATCGAGGTCATGACGTGGTGGTGCCCTTTAGATGCTTCCTCCCAGATCCTTCTGGAGGCAAGGACTTCTAGTTCTGATGGTGTTTCTAGTCTCTCTACTCATCGTCTATGAAAATGAATCGCACGGGGTTGAAGTAGTTGACCTAGGGGAGGTACACCATATGGTACAAGTAGTCGTACAAGCATCTATGCTCATACGGTCCACCGTCTTCTTCTCTAGAAAGTACTGCACAACTGGTTCATCCCACATGATCTTCTCTTCATATGGAAGGTCATTATGAAGTCAATTAGCATGATTTTCACCCAGGATTGGGTGTTTTCCAATCAACGCTCAAAATATTATTCTCTTTAGGGAACCTGGTGGAATCAGCAAAAAGGGAGCGCAAGCGCGACAATATTCCAAAATCCCTACTACTATTATGAAAAACAAAGGATAAAAGTGATGCAAAATGGACTAATAACCTCATTCGTGTGATGTGGTGGAGTTGATAGTCGTGCAAGCGGAGAAGCCCGCGCATGAAGTCGTGTAGGGGTGATGAGAGGCCCCTACAGATGAAGGTCGTCACGACGAAGTGCTCCTAGTTGTTGGGTGCCGGCATGGTCTCCCTACTTTCACCGGCGACCGCAGTAGAATATTCCATGGCAGCAGGAAGCCCAATGTGATAAGATTCTCTAGGTGATTGCCTATCGTGGAGGAGATTGACCACTTGACCTTGATCACATTAGCGACGAGCTTCTTCTTGGCTTTGTTGGTGACACCACCGCTCTCGCCGGCTACTCCAACTCAACAGTTTCCACCATGTACCCGACTTGCATCGTCGTGAACCATTGCACCGGCTTGGCTTTGAGGTGATGTATTTTTTGGGAGAGAAAAGAAATAACTAGGCATACAAAGCTCTCTGTCAATGGCGGATGGAGTGAGTGTGTGTGAGGAAGAAGACGAAGGAGTGAATCTTTGGAATGGGTGGATCCTTCCCCTTTCATAGTGCTGGGAGGCAATCAAATGGTGCTTCATTCTCCATCAAGCATGGACATGATTTCCTGCCAAAATTGTCCACTACACACACAGAGGGCGCGAAACCCAGGAAGTGATGGCAAACGGGAACCAAAGCGCCAGTCCGCTCAGTTTCCTTGCATTAATGACAACAGTGATGGGACACTACCTGGGCCCCCACTGCCTCACACCGCGTGCTTGACCTATCCAGACCAAACCTGGTGGGTACGTTGTATCTTTGCACGAGAATCGAGCCAGACCGGGACTAACTACAATCAAACCTGAGGTCCTCCATGAGGTAATTAGAGATTCTCAATGCTTCACATTCCAAAGAAGTCGATTCTCCATGAAGCCAGTCATCTCCAACACAAAGGCGATAGGGAGGTTAGATTCCTTGTGTACCTTGCATGGCCACTTCTGATTTCCTCCCTCGGGCTTTGAAGCCGCGATTATGCCATCTTCGACCTCCTTTGAGTCAATGCAAGATATTTTTTTGCCTTTCAGGAATACGTGAGAGCCCGTAAATATTTCGCCAACCAGTCCAAGACGGCGCACAAGTGTGACTCTAGCCCGGACACGACTAAACTCCTCAGTAGATTGGGGGCTACTGATGGTACAAGGTACCGGGGGTATGTCGCTCGAAGGGAAGTCAGCCCATTAGGCCGGACTCGGGCCTCTCCAGGTAGTGGTGTGGCCCAAGCCCTTCATCATGCAGATAACCCTCCTTCGAGAAGAATCATCAACTCGGCGACCAAGATTTTAACCCGCAAGTCCAATCAGACTCTTAGGTTGGCCGACCCTTACTAGGACTCCTGTAAACCCTAGGTCTCGTCCTCCTATATAAGGCAAGGCTGGGGCTAGCATAGAGACATCTAATCTAAAAACCCTAGTCTCGGTAAAGCTTACTACTCTCCATTGTAACCCCTCTCATACGAGGCGTTCATATCCAAGCAGGAGTACGGTATTACCTTAGCCATGAGGGTCCCAACCTGGGAAAAGCTTTGTATGATCTCCCTTCTAGAATTTCAATAACGTGCACCACCCAACCGGGACTACCGCTGGTTTCATGCACCGACAATATGGAAAATGCCCACCCCAAACTCATATATCCATCACAAAATACATGATGTCTCGCCCCAAGGGAAAGACAACTATAGGTTCGACTGAGAAAGAACTAATTCTTAGTCGACTAAGTCCGTTTGTTTAAACTAAGGGATACTTTTGAGTTTTTAGCCAAAATATCTTTTAGTTTCCCCTATATTGGCTTGTTTCTCTCATGCTTCTTTTTGCAAAAATATTGATTCCATGGATTCCCATCAAGCTCATATTTATTTTACAATGTAAATAGGAATCTCCCGCGTTGGCCGGCCTTCTCTTTATGCCGCTTCACCGCTCCCAACATACCATGTCATGATCTGAAGCAAAGCTATAGCACTGCAGCCGACCAACCAACGAGTAAACTGTTCTATTTTTCCCGATAAATGGTGGATTTTATTGACTCGAAATGAAGCATCAAGGGGATATAAATACAATGAGCACATATACAATCTCTGCATGATTGTGATACACAGAAATCACGCTGGCAAAGGGCGCAGTCATACAAGATCAGAGCTATGCCTAGGCAGAGCAAACTAGTCTATTATGTATAATTTAAATTTGGAAGTCTCTTAGTTTGGAATTAATTATTTCTGGAAAAGAATGATTACCCCCGGCCTCTGCATCAATAAGATGCATGCAACTATATTATTAAGCAAACACCCTACAAGTTCTGTAGTCCTGTACAAACTCGCATGAGGAGCAGAAAATCAATAAAGATAAAAGGTGCCATAACCGTCAAAAATAGGATAAGATGACTAAATACCTAGCCTATTATTGGATCACCATCCAAACTTGAAATTTTTCATGTGCAGATAATGGCCTCATTGTTCTCTTGCCCCAGCGCCCCCAACATACCAGGACAGACCCTGACTTTAACCACTAGTTGCACATTGCAATCGGTTGCAATGAATCATCGATAAAAAAATGTATACTTTGATATAATTTGGTACAAAATATCTATATGTTTCAGGAAACATCTCAGTACCTTCTACTGCAAGGCTTAGCAATTGCTAGGAAACATCTCAGTTTGAGGGAGCCACCGGTAAAGGCTTGAGGCTGGCCAAGCGGAGATGGCGACTGCGCGCTCTGGCGATTGCGGGGGTGACCCGTGGCCGCCCGTGGCCGCCCGATGCGACCGCCGCCGACGCCGTCGCCTCCTCCCCTTGCTCTGCCCCAGTCTTCTCGGCCCCTTCACTCCCGTCGGCGACGGCCGTTCCGCTCGTGCCCTCGCCTAACCCGTCGCCCCTGGTCCCCGCCCCCCGCGTTTGCTGGGCCGACCTCCTCGACGAGGAGCCGCTGCCCTCCCCCGTTGGCCGGCCCCGCTCCCTTCCACTGCTCCTCGTCGCACCGTGCAGCCCAGCCGGGCCGGTGGCTCAGCCCCCGTGTAACGCCCGGATAATCAAGCTACAGTAACCTCTGCTAATGATGCCTCGTCACCACTCTTACTGTTGTAAACCTCGCGATGATTCAATCCCATTCGAAATCAAATTTCAAAATCAAAGCAAACAATAAAAGTTTTTCAAAATTTAAAACAAAAGTGTTCGGGAGATGCCATATTTTACATAGGTCAATATGGTGTAATAAACACAATTTTATAGACTGCCTAAGTATTTTAAAATAAATAAAGACATAAAAGGAAAATAAATAAAAGAAAAAAAACTAAACTAACAAAAAAAAAGAGAGAAAGCCCCCCCGCTGGGCCAAGTGGCCCAGCTGGCCTCAGCCGACCGAACGGGCCGCCCCCCCCCCGGCCCAGCCGGCCACTCCCTCCCCTTATCCCTCCCACCCCCAGCGGAACCCTAGCCGCCACCCACTCGCCCCCCCACTCGCTCTTCCCCCTCCTCTCTCCCGATCTGGATCGGGATCCAGAGGAGCCGACGGAGCTCGCCGCCCCCCCTCCCCACGCCAGGACGCCGCCACCTCGCCGCCTTCCTCCGCTCCGTCACGCGTCCCCGTCCCCTCCCCACGACGCGCCCCCTTCCCCCGATCCAGATCGGATCGGGGCTCGCGGCGCCAACCGCCACCTCGCGACCGAACGTCGCCGCCGCCGAAGCTCCTCCCCGCCGCCGAAGCTCCTCCCCGGAGCGCTCCTCTACGTCGACGCCATCGTCTCCGACCACCACCCCGACCCCCGTTGCCACGAACCCTGCTCCCCGCCGTGAGCCCCGCCTTGCTTCCTCCCTCTCCCTCGCGCGCTCGCACTCGTCGCCGCGGTCCCCGCCGATCTCGCCCGCGGTTGATGCGCTCCGGGCCGCGTCCGATGCGCGTTCACCGCGCCGTGCCCGCGCACCGCCCCTGCCGTGGCCCGCAGCCCCCCCTGCCGCCTCCGCTGCGGCAACCGAACCCCCCTACGCCGGCGACGCCGCTACGCCCGTGGCCAACTCCGGCACCCCGGCCCCCGCGCCCTGCTCCCCTGCGCCCGCATCTCGTGCCGGCCTCGCCCACTGCCCTGCGCGGCCTCCCGCGCGCTACTGCGATCACCGCCGCCGCCACCTTTGACCCATGCCCCCGCCCGCACTGCTCCGGCCGGTGGCGCCCCGCCCAAACCTCGCCGGCGCGCTACCACTCCCACCGTGCGGCGGGCCGCGCCTAGACCGTCTCGGGCGCCCAGCACCCATGCCCGTTCGGGCGGTGCCCATGCTCGCACCGCCCTGTGCCCGTTAGGCCCTTGGGGCCACAGACATGTGGGGCCCGCCGCAGAACGTTTAAAAAAAACGAATTATAAAAAAAGAATTTTAAAAAAATATAATAATAAAATTAATTAATCAATTAATTAAGGAATTAATTAAGTTAATTAATTATAATTAGATTAACCTAATCACTAATTAACCTAAACAGAGAATGACAGGTGGGTCCCACTGGACCCACACGTCAGGTTGACCAGGTCAATGGTCAACGTTGACTGCTGACATCACTCTGATGTCATGCTGACGTCATCATTTACTATTCTGGATAATGTTGGATTAAATAATTAATTAAATTCCAGAAATTAATAAAATCTTTAGAAAATCATATCTTTTAATCCGTAACTCGGATTAAAATATTTTCAACATGAAAGTTGCTCAGAACGACGAGACGAACCCGGACACGCAGCCCGTTTGTCCGCCACGCATCCCTAGCATAGCCAACTCGCAACTTTCCCCCTCCGGCTCCTTTGCCCGAAAACGCGAAACACCGGGGATTCTTTCCCGGATGTTTCCCCCCTTCACCGGTATCACCTCATACCGCGTTAGGGCACCTCTAACGTCGTTACTTGTCATGTCATGCATCACTATGCATACGCTTGCTTATATATTTATTGTTTCTTCCCCCCTCTTCTCTCGATAGACACCGAGACCGACGCCGCTGCTACCCAGTACGACTGCGGAGTTGACGACCCCTCTCTCTTGCCGGAGCAACCAGGCAAGCCCCCCCTTTGATCACCAGATATCGCCTACTCTTCTCTATACTGCTTGCATTAGAGTAGTGTAGCATGTTACTGCTTCCCGTTAATCCTATACTGATGCATAGCCTGTCCTTGCTACTACTGTTGTTACCTTTACCTGCAATCCTAATGCTTAGTATAGGATGCTAGTATTTTCATCAGTGGCCCTTCATCCTTGTCCGTCTGCCATGCTATACTATCGGGCCGTGATCACTCGGGAGTTGATCACGGGAATATACTATATGCTTTATACATGATACATGTGGTGACTAAAGACGGGTCGGCTTGTGGAGCACCCGCGAGTGATTCACGGATTGGGGGCTGAAAGGACCTTTGTCCCAACGGCCCTCTGTGTGGATCTTTGAGGCGGAGCGACAGGGCAGGTTCCGACCACCTAGGAGAGAGGTGGGCCTGGCCCTGGTCGGCGTTCGCGGATACTTAACACGCTTAACGAGATCTGGGTATTTGATCTGAGTCTGGCCATTTGGTCTATACGCACTAACCATCTACGCGGGAGTAGTTATGGGTATCCCGGCGTCGTGGTATCAGCCGAAGCCTTCGTGACGTCAGCGACTGAGTGGCGCGCGCCGGATTGGACTGGAAGGCCACTAGGCTAGGTCTGCTTTCGGCCGCGTTCGCAACGTGCAGGTGTGCTAAGGGCGATGGGCCCAGACCCCTGTGCGCTTAGGTTTAGACCGGCGTGCTGACCTCTCTGTTGGTCTAGGTGGGGCTGCGACGTGTTGATCTTCCGAGGCCGGGCATGACCCAGGAAAGTGTGTCCAGCCAAATGGGATCGAGCGTGTTGGGGTATGTGGTGCACCCCTGCAGGGAAGTTAATCTATTCGAATAGCCGTGATCTTCGGTAACAGGACGACTTGGAGTTGTATCTTGACCTTATGACAACTAGAACCGGATACTTAATAAAACACACCCTTCCAAGTGCCAGATACAACCGGTGGTCGCTCTCTCGCAGGGCGACGAGGGGAGGATCATCGGTTAGGATTATGCTATGCGATGATACTTGGAGGACTTCAGTCTACTCCCTTCTACATGCTGCAAGACGGAGACTACCAGAAGCGTAGTCTTCGAAAGGATTAGATATCCCCCTCTTATTCTGGCTTTCTGCAGTTCAGTCCACCGATATGGCCCTTTACACATTTACCCATGCATATGTAGTGTAGCTTCTTGCTTGCGAGTACTTTGGATGAGTACTCACGGTTGCTTTCTCCCTCTTTTCCCCCTATCCCTTCTACCTGATTGTCGCAACCAGATGTTGGAGCCCAGGAGCCAGAAGCCACCTTCAACGACGACTCCTACTGCACCGGAGGTGCCTACTACTACGTGATGCCCGCTGACGACGACCAGGAGTAGTTAGGAGGATCCCAGGCAGGAGGCCTGCGCCTCTTTCGATCTGTATCCCAGTTTGTGCTAGCCTTCTTAAGGCAGACTTGTTTAACTTATGTCTGTACTCAGATATTGTTGCTTCCGCTGACTCGTCTATGATCGAGCTCTTGTATTCGAGCCCTCGAGGCCCCTGTCTTGTAATATGATGCTTGTATGACTTATTTTATTTGTAGAGTTGTGTTGTGATATCTTCCCGTGAGTCCCTGATCTTGATCGTACACGTTTGTGTGTATGATTAGTGTACGGTTAAATCGGGGGCGTCAGAAGTTGGTATCAGAGCCGACTGCCTGTAGGAACCCCCCTTCCACACTCCTTGGCCGAAGTCGAGTCTAGACATTGCAAAAACTTTTACTAACTTGGCTGTGTGCCTTACGGGCCCACGTCGCCATCGGGTGGTGCTAGGATCTTTTACTCCTCGACCTTTACTCTGGGACTCTGAACTCTCTTCTACTCGGGTTAAATGAATTTACTAACTCTGACACTAGGATCCCGTTACGACATTCACCCCAAAGTTGGATAAGCCCTAGTTGTTCTTTAGAGTAGTAATTGAACATTATCCACATTGTCATTTGACTCCTGTGAAAACATCTTTGTTTTCAGATGGAACCCACGAGGCAGGTCGTGCGCCACATGACGGCCATTGGTGCCTCAGGATCACCTGCTGTGTTGGTTGAGATGATGACCTATCTGGGTTATCGCTGGCACCCTGAGTACACCGTCTATGAGGAGTACCAGGACTTCAACCAGGAGCAGTACCGTGCCATCATCCACCTCTACTCTCGAGAGTATGACTCCACTACCGTGCTGCACACTGCTCATGGTGTTGGAGTGACTATCGATATGGCGGTCCACGATGCTGCTTATGCTGCTCTGACACGTCTCCGTGGAGAGTATCAGGAGTTGGATACCTCCCCCTTCAGGCACGTTGCTATCGCATCCGATGTTGGTGCGGAGGGTTACTACACTGCTGCCTACTCCACTGTCACCCGAGAGCCCTTCTACCATCAGAACCTGGTTCTGCATGCTGATGGGCTGGATCGCGCTAACCGAGCTCTTCGCCACGAGTTGTACACCACTCGTCAGCACCTCTACCGTGCTCTGACACTGTTGCACCCCTCTGTCCGCTCTGGTGATCTGTCGCGTTCTGCGATCTACCCTGCCCAGACCGTGATGCCCCAGGGCGTCGGCTGGCCAGATGTGGGAGGCTACTCTCCTGCATTGGGCCCTCTCCTGCCACCTGCGCGTCGGGTTCCGCACCAGAGTATCCGCGGACCCCAGGCTACTCGCGTGGAGGTCTTCCCTTCGCGTCACTACCAGCTGTCGGGCTACACCTACCTCCGCAGTACCGCATGGGACTGACGTAGACTTGCTTATTAGTGTTAGCTGCATTCGCCGCGAGCCTGTGTGCCGCCTATGATGTCTTAGTCTATGTACTGAACACTATGTAACGAACTCTATGCATGATCTCTTTTGTAAGATATGCCGACTACTATGTGGTATCTATCGTGCTGCTTTTGTTGTGCATGTTTCATCATGAATGATTCTTGTTTTTACAATTCCTCAATGCTGAACTACCCCTGTTAAATATTAGCAGGATGGTTAGACCAGGTGGTCGTGGTCGTGGTGGCAACGCCCCACCACCGCCTGAGTACATGGCTGGTATGATCCAACAGCTTGAGATGAATCGCCAGTTCATGGAGAATATGATGGCTCAGTTTCCTCGCCCCAATATGAACCAGCAGCCAACCCCAGTAACTCTGCAGGATTTCATGCGCCTGAACCCAACAGTGTACCGCAGCTCAACTCAGCCTCTGGATGCTGATGACTGGCTCCGTGACATCACCTATGAGATGGAGTCTGCTGATGTAGCCCCTGCCAGCTATGTCACCTTTGCTTCCTTCTTCCTGAAGGGACCCGCAGCTCAATGGTGGGACAGCCACAGGCGTACTCTGCCAGCTGGAACAATCATCACCTGGCCAGACTTCCAAGCTGCCTTCCGTGCTCGCTTCATTCCTCAGGGAGTTATGGACCGGAAGAAGCATGAGTTCCGCAACCTCACCCAAGGCAACAAAACTGTGGAAGCTTATCAGCGGGAGTTTCTGGACTTGTCCCGCTATGCTGAAGAGGACATTGCAACTGATGCACGCAGACAGGAGAAGTTCCGGGATGGCCTTCAAGCTGACATCAAACTCGCACTTCTAGTGCATGATTTTGCTGATTTCGCCACTCTGGTGAACAAAGCCATCAATGTCGAAACTGGTCTGCAGGAATACCAGAGCTCTCACAAGCGCAGCCGTGACGCGGGCTCATCTTCGGGCCTGTCCTCGCAGAAGCGCAAGATATGGATTCCCAACAGCATGTATCAGCCAAGTGCACCTGCCCCAAGGCAGTCCTATGCTGCCCCTCGTATGCCTACGACTCCAACTAGGCAGCCAAGGCTTCCAGCTCCACCACCCCAAGCTCCTGTTCCTACTCCCGAGAATGGTTTGTGCTTCAGGTGTGGACAACCAGGGCACCGTGCTAGGGAATGCAACCAGAAACAGAATCAACTGGCCCTTCCAGCAACTGGCCGTGGAAGCAACCAGCCTCGCAACAACAGTGCCAAGTCTTATGGTCGTGTTCATGCCAACCATGTTGATCTCAATGAAGTTCTAGACCAGCCTGCTACCGTGATGGGTACACTCCTCGTAAATTCAGTACCAGCATCTGTTTTGTTTGATACAGGAGCATCACATTCATTCATATCAGCTGAGTTTGCATTCATGCATGGCATTAAATACGAAGAGATGAACACTGCGATTGTGGTACACACTCCTGCGGGCCAGTGTCAAACCTCTATGGTTAGTCACAACGTCCCCGTTGAAATTGAAGGGCTGGAATTCCTTGCCTCCCCCATCGTACTAAAGTCCTGTAGCATCGACCTCATTCTGGGAATGGATTGGTTGAAAGCGCATACTGCTTCTATAGTTTGCGCCACTAAGGTCGTCCATCTGCTACACCCTTCTGACGAAATAATAGCTTACCAAGCTCATCTAGTTCAGAACGCCGAGGCACGACTTTATGCCTTGAATGCGTTGAACGCTGCACCACTCGAGGGCATTGAAAACATTCCCGTCGTTCGTGAATTCCAAGACGTCTTCCCAGAAGAACTTCCAGGGATTCCTCCTGCTAGGGCTGTCGAATTCATCATTGACTTGAAACCCGGCACTACCCCTATAGCTAAACGACCCTACAAGATGCCGCCGCATGAACTCATTGAGCTTAAGGAGGAAATCGACAAATCTCTTGTCAAAGGTTTCATTCGCCCAAGTTGCTCTCCTTGGGGAGCACCTTCTCTCTTTGTTAAGAAGAAGGATGGGACAAACCGATTAGTCCAAGACTACCGTCCTATAAACCAAGCTACCATTCAAAATAAATATCCTCTTCCTCGAATCAATGACCTTTATGATCAACTGGCTGGCTCATCAGTGTTCTCCAAACTCGACTTGAGGTTGGGTTACCACCAGATCCGTGTTCGTGAAGAGGACATCCCAAAAACCGCCTTCGTGACTCGGTATGGGTCATATGAGTACATCGTCATGTCGTTCGGCTTAACGAATGCTCCCGCCACCTTCTCTCGTCTGATGAATTATATATTCATGGATTATCTCGACAAGTTCGTCGTGGTTTATCTGGACGATATCCTTGTATTTTCCAAGAACGAGGAAGAACATGCTGGACATCTGCGTCTTGTGCTAGAGAAGCTTCGAGAACATCAGCTGTATGCTAAGTATTCCAAGTGTGAATTCTGGCTTCCCGAAGTAACCTATCTTGGGCATGTCATCTCCAAAGATGGTATTGCCGTCAACCCTGAACGAGTTCAGGCTATTCTCGATTGGACTCCTCCGAAGAATGTGAAGCAAGTCCGAAGTTTTCTCGGTCTCGCCAGCTATTGCCGTCGATTCGTCGAGAACTTCTCCAAGATTGCCAGACCTCTGACTAATTTGTTGCATAAGGGTGTCAAGTTCGACTGGACAGACAAGTGTCAGGAAAGTTTCCAGGCGCTCAAAGACAAGTTGACTTCTGCCCCCGTACTTGCTCCACCTGATACTAAGAAGGACTTCGTCATTTACTGCGACGCTTCCCGTCAAGGATTAGGCTGTGTCCTAATGCAGGAGCACAGAGTGATTGCTTATGCCTCTCGTCAATTGCGCCCTCACGAAGAAAACTACCCGGTTCACGACCTCGAGCTTGCTGCTGTCATTCATGCACTGAAGCAGTGGCGACATTACCTTCTCGGTAATCGTTGCGAGATCTTCACCGACCATCAAAGTCTGAAGTATCTGTTTACTCAGCCAGATTTGAACCTACGCCAGCAAAGATGGATGGAGACTGTTGTAGACTTTGACGTGGATATATCATATACCCCCGGCAAGGCTAATGTGATGGCTGATGCCTTGAGCCGCAAGTCTTACTGCAACCACCTCCAGGTTCATAAAGTTCAGCCCTCGCTTACCGAAGAATTTAGAAGGCTGAACCTCCATATTGTTCCCCCGGGATCACTCGCTCCCCCTCCCGAAGGTTTCCCCAAACAGAACCTCCATGTTGTTTCCAAGGGTTCTCTCAATACCCTGGTTGCGAAACCAGATCTTGTGGACACCATCAAATGGATACAGAAGTGTGACGATGAAGTCCTCAAGATTAAGCGCGACCTCAAAAGGGGAAAGCCCTCATTATTCTCTATCGCCGACGATGGCGCCTTGTATTTCAAAGGCCGCCTAGTGGTACCGTGTTCAAAGAAAAACCTGGATAAGACTAAAAGGGTTATGCAAGAAGCCCATGATACGCCTCTGTCCATCCATCCTGGTAGTACAAAGATGTACCAGGATATTCGTCAAAGATTCTGGTGGTCTAATATGAAGCAGGACATTGCTCGTTATGTTGCTGAGTGTGACATTTGTCGCCGAATCAAAGCAGAGCATCAAAGGCCTGCTGGAACTCTGCAACCTATCTCTATTCCTGAATGGAAATGGGACCATGTTGAAATGGACTTCGTCACTGGATTTCCCAAATCGCAGAAAGGTAATGATGCTATTCTTGTCGTCATTGACCGACTTTCCAAAGTTGCCCATTTTCTGGCGGTCAAAGAGACAATCACTGCTAGTCAGCTTGCTACTCTCTACATGGCCAGAATTGTTTCACTTCACGGAATTCCACTGGTTATCAGTTCAGACCGTGGCAGCTTATTCACTTCAAGATTCTGGGCAAGTTTCCAAGAAGCTATGGGGACTCACTTATCTTTCAGTACTGCGTTCCATCCTCAGTCACAAGGGCAAGTTGAACGTGTCAACCAAGTTCTCGAAGACATGCTTCGAGCTTGTGTAATCTCATTCGGCAAGAAATGGGAGGAATCTCTTCCATATGCCGAGTTTTCTTATAATAATAGCTACCAAGCTAGTCTGAAGATGTCCCCCTTCGAAGTGCTATATGGACGAAAGTGTCGAACCCCTCTGAACTGGTCAGAAACTGGGGAACGTCCACTCTTTGGTCCGGATATTATCCAACAGGCCGAAGAACAAGTTCGCATTATTCGCGAGAATCTCAAGACTGCTCAGTCACGTCAGAAAAGTCAGTATGACCGTCATCACCAAGACATGGCCTATCAACCTGGCGAAAAGGCTTATCTTCGAGTTACACCAATGAAGGGTGCACACCGCTTCGGGATCAAAGGAAAGTTAGCTCCTCGCTATATCGGTCCCTTCACTATTCTCGAAAGGCGTGGAAAGGTAGCATATCAATTGGAGCTTCCGCCGAACCTTTCTCAGGTTCACGATGTGTTCCATGTGTCACAACTCCGCCGTTGCTTCAAGGATCCAATCCGAGCGGTGGATCATGAAGTGCTCGAATTGCAACATGACCTCTCTTATAAAGAGCATCCGCTCCGCATTCTTGACCAAGCTGAACGCCGCACACGTCAGAAGGCGATCAAATTCCTCAAGGTCCAGTGGTCGAATCACTCTGAAGACGAAGCCACCTGGGAACGCGAGGATCGTCTTCGCGATGAATACCCTGCACTGTTTCCTCCTACCTCCTAAATCTCGGGACGAGATTTCTTGTAGTGGAGGAGATTTGTAACGCCCGGATAATCAAGCTACAGTAACCTCTGCTAATGATGCCTCGTCACCACTCTTACTGTTGTAAACCTCGCGATGATTCAATCCCATTCGAAATCAAATTTCAAAATCAAAGCAAACAATAAAAGTTTTTCAAAATTTAAAACAAAAGTGTTCGGGAGATGCCATATTTTACATAGGTCAATATGGTGTAATAAACACAATTTTATAGACTGCCTAAGTATTTTAAAATAAATAAAGACATAAAAGGAAAATAAATAAAAGAAAAAAAACTAAACTAACAAAAAAAAGAGAGAAAGCCCCCCCCCCGCTGGGCCAAGTGGCCCAGCTGGCCTCAGCCGACCGAACGGGCCGCCCCCCCCGGCCCAGCCGGCCACTCCCTCCCCTTATCCCTCCCACCCCCAGCGGAACCCTAGCCGCCACCCACTCGCCCCCCCCACTCGCTCTTCCCCCTCCTCTCTCCCGATCTGGATCGGGATCCAGAGGAGCCGACGGAGCTCGGCCGCCCCCCCCCCGCCAGGACGCCGCCACCTCGCCGCCTCCTCCGCTCCGTCACGCGTCCCCGTCCCCTCCCCACGACGCGCCCCCTTCCCCCGATCCAGATCGGATCGGGGCTCGCGGCGCCAACCGCCGCCTCGCGACCGAACGTCGCCGCCGCCGAAGCTCCTCCCCGGAGCGCTCCCTCGTCGGTCTGCTCGTCTACGTCGACGCCATCGTCTCCGACCACCACCCCGACCCCCGTTGCCACGAACCCTGCTCCCCGCCGTGAGCCCCGCCTTGCTCCCTCCCTCTCCCTCGCGCGCTCGCACTCGTCGCCGCGGTCCCCGCCGATCTCGCCCGCGGTTGATGCGCTCCGGGCCGCGTCCGATGCGCGTTCACCGCGCCGTGCCCGCGCACCGCCCCTGCCGTGGCCCGCAGCCCCCCTCGCCGCCTCCGCTGCGGCCACCGAACCCCCCCGCCGGCGACGCCGCTACGCCCGTGGCCAACTCCGGCACCCCGGCCCCCCCCGCGCCCTGCTCCCCTGCGCCCGCATCTCGTGCCGGCCTCGCCCACTGCCCCGCGCGGCCTCCCGCGCGCTACTGCGATCACCGCCGCCGCCACCTTTGACCCATGCCCCCGCCCGCACTGCTCCGGCCGGTGGCGCCCCGCCCAAACCTCGCCGGCGCGCTACCACTCCCACCGTGCGGCGGGCCGCGCCTAGACCGTCTCGGGCGCCCAGCACCCATGCCCGTTCGGGCGGTGCCCATGCTCGCACCGCCCTGTGCCCGTTAGGCCCTTGGGGCCACAGACATGTGGGGCCCGCCCCAGAACGTTTAAAAAAAAAGAATTTAAAAAAAAAATAAAAAAATATAATAATAAATTAATTAATTAATTAATTAAGGAATTAATTAAGTTAATTAATTATAATTAGATTAACCTAATCACTAATTAACCTAAACAGAGAATGACAGGTGGGTCCCACTGGACCCACACGTCAGGTTGACCAGGTCAATGGTCAACGTTGACTGCTGACATCACTCTGATGTCATGCTGACGTCATCATTTACTATTCTGGATAATGTTGGATTAAATAATTAATTAAATTCCAGAAATTAATAAAATCTTTAGAAAATCATATCTTTTAATCCGTAACTCGGATTAAAATATTTTCAACATGAAAGTTGCTCAGAACGACGAGACGAACCCGGACACGCAGCCCGTTTGTCCGCCACGCATCCCTAGCATAGCCAACTCGCAACTTTCCCCCTCCGGCTCCTTTGCCCGAAAACGCGAAACACCGGGGATTCTTTCCCGGATGTTTCCCCCCTTCACCGGTATCACCTACTACCGCGTTAGGGCACCTCTAACGTCGTACTTGTCATGTCATGCATCACTATGCATATGCTTGCTTATATATTTATTGTTTCTTCCCCCTCTTCTCTCGATAGACACCGAGACCGACGCCGCTGCTACCCAGTACGACTGCGGAGTTGACGACCCCTCTCTCTTGCCGGAGCAACCAGGCAAGCCCCCCCTTTGATCACCAGATATCGCCTACTCTTCTCTATACTGCTTGCATTAGAGTAGTGTAGCATGTTACTGCTTCCCGTTAATCCTATACTGATGCATAGCCTGTCCTTGCTACTACTGTTGTTACCTTTACCTGCAATCCTAATGCTTAGTATAGGATGCTAGTATTTTCATCAGTGGCCCTACATCCTTGTCCGTCTGCCATGCTATACTATCGGGCCGTGATCACTCGGGAGTTGATCACGGGTATATACTATATGCTTTATACATGATACATGTGGTGACTAAAGACGGGTCGGCTTGTGGAGCACCCGCGAGTGATTCACGGATTGGGGGCTGAAAGGACCTTTGTCCCAACGGCCCTCTGTGTGGATCTTTGAGGCGGAGCGACAGGGCAGGTTCCGACCACCTAGGAGAGAGGTGGGCCTGGCCCTGGTCGGCGTTCGCGGATACTTAACACGCTTAACGAGATCTGGGTATTTGATCTGAGTCTGGCCATTTGGTCTATACGCACTAACCATCTACGCGGGAGTAGTTATGGGTATCCCGGCGTCGTGGTATCAGCCGAAGCCTTCGTGACGTCAGCGACTGAGTGGCGCGCGCCGGATTGGACTGGAAGGCCACTAGGCTAGGTCTGCTTTCGGCCGCGTTCGCAACGTGCAGGTGTGCTAAGGGCGATGGGCCCAGACCCCTGTGCGCTTAGGTTTAGACCGGCGTGCTGACCTCTCTGTTGGTCTAGGTGGGGCTGCGACGTGTTGATCTTCCGAGGCCGGGCATGAC
Organism: Triticum urartu; assembly: GCF_003073215.2. Taxonomy (NCBI): domain Eukaryota; kingdom Viridiplantae; phylum Streptophyta; class Magnoliopsida; order Poales; family Poaceae; genus Triticum; species Triticum urartu. The sequence goes on along the minus strand of NC_053026.1, from coordinate 196,573,978 downwards.
CCAGGAAAGTGTGTCCGGCCAAATGGGATCGAGCGTGTTGGGGTATGTGGTGCACCCCTGCAGGGAAGTTAATCTATTCGAATAGCCGTGATCTTCGGTAACAGGACGACTTGGAGTTGTACCTTGACCTTATGACAACTAGAACCGGATACTTAATAAAACACACCCTTCCAAGTGCCAGATACAACCGGTGGTCGCTCTCTCGCAGGGCGACGAGGGGAGGATCATCGGTTAGGATTATGCTATGCGATGATACTTGGAGGACTTCAGTCTACTCCCTTCTACATGCTGCAAGACGGAGACTACCAGAAGCGTAGTCTTCGAAAGGATTAGATATCCCCCTCTTATTCTGGCTTTCTGCAGTTCAGTCCACCGATATGGCCCTTTACACATTTACCCATGCATATGTAGTGTAGCTTCTTGCTTGCGAGTACTTTGGATGAGTACTCACGGTTGCTTTCTCCCTCTTTTCCCCCTATCCCTTCTACCTGATTGTCGCAACCAGATGTTGGAGCCCAGGAGCCAGAAGCCACCTTCAACGACGACTCCTACTGCACCGGAGGTGCCTACTACTACGTGATGCCCGCTGACGACGACCAGGAGTAGTTAGGAGGATCCCAGGCAGGAGGCCTGCGCCTCTTTCGATCTGTATCCCAGTTTGTGCTAGCCTTCTTAAGGCAGACTTGTTTAACTTATGTTTGTACTCAGATATTGTTGCTTCCGCTGACTCGTCTATGATCGAGCTCTTGTATTCGAGCCCTCGAGGCCCCTGTCTTGTAATATGATGCTTGTATGACTTATTTTATTTGTAGAGTTGTGTTGTGATATCTTCCCGTGAGTCCCTGATCTTGATCGTACACGTTTGTGTGTATGATTAGTGTACGGTTAAATCGGGGGCGTCACACCCCGTGTGAGGGGCTCTGCTGGTTGCTCGTGGCAGCAGCGGTCACCGACGCCGCCCTCGAGCTCGACTCGGGCAGAAGGAATGCAAGGCGCGATTTTGCGGAGTTGGGGGGCTCGCCGTCGCAGACTCGGGCCTGGGGAGTGGTGGGACGCTCCGACCGGGGCGCCGCCCGCTCGTCTTGGCTCCGTCCGGCGGCCAAAATGTGCCCGGCGCCGCCCCCGACGCAGTCGACGGCTCGCCTTGGTCCTTCCCCTGCGGTGCCGGTCATCCGTTCCTCGCCCTTCCGGCCGTTCATCGCCGCCTTCGGCTCATCCACGCTTCGTTTTCGGTCGCCCCGCCCCTGATTTGCTCCTGGACTGCTTGTTCTGGCGGCTCGCCGCCGGCAGCGGCGGCGTACCGACCCGCGAGGGAAACCCTACAGGTCTCGGGCTCCCTCCGCCTGCTGGGCCGTGCACCCCCCGCTCGGGGCATCCTGGGCCTCGGCCTAGCCCAATCGCGGCTCCTCCTGATGGGCCTCCGTTGCTCCAGCCGGTCCGGCCCGTGGCGCCTGGGCCCTCTCCGTGCCCTAGGCCCATGTCCCCGGTGGCCTTGATTTGGCTCCCGAGAGGACTTCCGTCTGCCTCTGTTTACCCCTTCGCCGCCCCCTCCGACCCAACTCTCTCCTCCCCTGCTCTCCAGCTCGTCGCGCCGCCCCCTCCCCGTCCGGTCTCCGCTACGGTGCCCCCCGCCCCCTCCCCCCTCTCCGCGACAGACCATGCCCTGAGAATGGGACGACGACGCGGCCTGGCACAAGCGTCGGGCGGATAAACGGCGTGACTCCTCCCGCCCATCCCTCGATTCACTCCGCTGGGAGGAAGAGCTCCGAAGGGAGCTGCGGGAAATCCGCGAGGGCCGCCGCGATGACCGGCGATCCCCGGTTCGTCGTGACGCCCGGGGCCGATCCCGCTCCCCCCGCCCTGCTCCCGCGGGTGACTGGCGCGCCCGGCACCACTCCCCATCCCCGTCCCTGCCCCCGCGTCATGGCCGTAGACGCTCCTCGGCTTGGTCGGCGCGCCCTCCATATCCATGCACCCAGGCTCCGCCGCCCGCTCCCGCCGCCCGCTCCCGCCACGAGGAAATATGTGCCGCCTCACGCGGCTGCTGCCCCGGCCGCTGCGGATAACCCGGGTGCTAGCCCTTCCCATGGTCGCCAAGGACCAGCCAAGAAGAAGCGTCGCGGCATGGGCCGTGGCATCCAACCCGCGCTCCCCCCGCCGGCACCGGGCACCTCCTCCGCCCCGGGTCCTGTCTCCAACCTTCCTCCCCCCCTGCTTCAACTACGGGGTGGCGGGTCACTCGCAAGTCAACTACGTCAACCCCGGTGCTACTATCTCTGCAAGGATCCCGGACATCCCGCCATCCTGTGCCCGGATAGACCGGTCACGTTGGAGCTCATGATGTACGGCCACGACATTGAAGGGCTGGGCTTCTTCCACCTCGAGGTCCCCGACATCCCGCCTCCCACCCCCTCCCTTCAGGCCGTGGTCACGATGGTGGACGGGGTGGCCTCGCCGGAGATGATTGAGGCCAAGCTCAACCACCTATACCGCTGCCAGTGGGACTGGGTGGTCACCCCTACCGTGGGCCACATCTTCACTGTGGTCTTCCCCAACTCCGTCAGCTACGGCTATGCCACCTGCAGTGGCCGGATCACCCTCGCCCTCAACCAGCTCGTCGTCGACATCTTCGAGCCGATCCTTGACGCGATGGCAGTGGCCGTCCTCGACACCGCCTGGATTCTCGTGGCCGGCCTCCCCGACATTGCCAGGTCAGAGCCTGTCATCCGCCAGATTTCTCGGATCCTGGGCAAGGTGGTGGCGGTGGACGAGCTTCCCTCCACAAAGAGGAGGTCTGGGTTAAGGTCAAATGCCTGGACTCCTCCAAGCTCTGTGCCACCGTGCGTGTGTTCTTCAACGACCAAGGTTTCGACCTCCGGATCGCCCCGAGCCTCCCAACCACATCGGCCGCCCGTGCTTCTCTGCCGACGGCCCGCCCGGTGCTAACCTGGGGGCTGATGGGGACTTCCCTGGTCGCCGCCGCCCTCACGGCCACCGCTCCGAGGAGGAGGGGGCTCGGACGACTCGGCCTCCCGCTCCCCGTCCCCCTCGCCCCCCGGCCGCCAGGGCCACGGGCGTCAGATCTCTTTCGGGCTGCTCTCCTCCCCGGTGGCTCCTTTGGAGATGGTGCTGGACCTGGCGACCGAGACCTCGGAGGTTAGCGATGCCTCCAGTGTCGGTCTGGTCGTCTGCCCCGCCTCCTCTCCACGCTCCCCCGCGATCCCGCCCGTGCTGCTCCTGGCTGCGGTGCCGCCTCCCGGCTCGGCCATGCCGGACCTGCCTCCGACGGAGCTCTCTGTGGCCAGCCCCCTTGTCACTGCTCCGCCGCCCGCGTCGGCCCCTTCGGCCCCTCCCGTGGCCACCCCGCCGCCCCCCGCCCCCCCCCCCCCCCTGGCACCGCTGCCGCCGGCGGATCCGGCGCCCATCACCACCGCTCCAGCGCCGCCTGTGGCTCGCTCGTCCCCGACCCCACTGCGCCCTCACTGCTCCGAACCGATGCTACAGCTCCTTCCCGCGGGTGTCCCTGACGTGGATGGGGAGACTCAGGTGACCACGCCCGTGGCCGCCCAGCCTCCCCCTCCGCGCTCCGCGGCCTACTCCCGCTGCGCCCAGTCTGCCTCCTCCCCAGTGACAGCCTCCCGCCGAAGTGCTCACCTCGACGCGGCGCGCCCCGAGGGAGGCCTGGACCTGCCCATCCCTGCCCGGGCGGAGCTCCGTGCCGCGGCCCGAAACCTGGAGTTAGGTACACTCGCAGTCCCCGCCTCTACTGCTACTTGCTCGTTCTCTGCTCTCGAGTTTGCCCCTCTTGGGCATCTTCTGAAGGTCGCGACCGATTCCGCGATCATCTTCAGGGGGGAGGTAGCTCCCCCCTAGTGCAGATCGAGGCCATTAGGGCCCGTGAGATTCTCAACGGTAAATTGCGGAAGCCCGTGCGGCTCTGCTCTCTCCACCCGCCCGGGTGTCTATCGAGGAGACCCCCACTCCGGATCCTCCTCGGAGGACCGGTGGCCTGCTCCCGCTGGCTGCCGCTGACCTTCGTGGCCGCACCCGGTCTCGGACCGCCGCCCTCCGCGCCCAAAGCGCTTCACGTGTCCTGGGGTCAAGCAGCCCCCCAATGGATGCTTGATGCGCGCCCTCTTCTGGAACATCCGCGGTTTCGGCCATGATGGCCGACACCGCCAACTCGTGGAGTACATGCGTGAGGAACACATTGACATCGTCGCCATCCAAGAAACCATGCGCACTGAGTTCTCCCTCCCTAAACTCGATCGTCTTAGCTCCCACCTCTTCGCCTGGCATTGGCTCCCTTCTAGTGGGAGCACTGGCCATTCCGGTCGCATCAAGTTAGGTGTTAAGGATGCCACATTCGAGGTGGGAAGTATGGACCGAGGGCAGCTCTTTGTTAGTATGGAACTCTTCGAGAGATCCTTGAACTTCAAGTGGGAGGTTATTATCGTCTACGGTCCTGCCGACCACAGTAGGTCCACAACCTTCCTCGAGGAGCTCGACCGGAAGGTCTCTGCGGCTACGCTTCTGGTAGTGATTGGGGGCGATTTAAACCTCCTTAGGTTCGCGAAAGACAAGAACAACTCGCACGTCAACTTTGCTCGCATGCAAATGTTTAATGACTGCATTGATGACCTTGGTCTCCGTGAGATAGATAGGGTTGGTGCCAGGTTTACCTGGACCAACCGGCAGACCTCCTCGACCCAGTCCGTCCTGGACCGGGTCCTTGTTTCCCCGGAATGGGACCTCTGATGCCCCCTGGCTTCCCTCCGTGCCATCACGCAGATTGGCTCCGACCACGTCCCTCTGCTCCTCTCCTCCGCTGACGAGCACCCCCCGATACCTCCTCGTTTTTGGTTTGAGACGTTCTGGTTGTCCCAAACTGGCTTCATGGAGGCGGTCGGCAGCCGTTGGGTGGAGGCGCGGACCCTATCCCATTCCCAGCCTCACCCTGCCTCAGCCATTGACTCGTGGCACCTCTATGCCAAATGCGGCCGACAGTTCATGAAGGGTTGGGGCGCCAATCTAGGACGAGATCTCCGCGAGCGCAAGAAGGCTCTGTTGACTGCCATCCAGGCCCTGGACCTTTGTGCCGACGCGACAGGCCTCTCTCCTGAGGATTGGCTCGCCCGTTACGACTTGGAAGACCAGCTCTCTATCATCTACACCGACGAGGAGGCCTATTGGCGCTTGTGTGGTGCCCAGAAATGGGCGCTGAAGGGCGATGCAAATACTACCTATTTTTAGGCCATCGCTAATGGCCGTCGTAGGAGCAACACCACCCCCCTCCTTTGGGATGGCCCTACTCTCCTGCAGTCCCCTCGTGACATTAGAGCCCATGTCGATGGATTCTATAGGTCTCTGTTCTCGGCCGCTCCTCGGAGCGGTCTATCTCTGGCCATGGATTGTTGGTCCGGCTGCCAGCTTGTCTCCTCTGCGGAGAACGCGGCCCTCACGGCCCCTTTCTCCAAGGGCAAGGTGTGGGATGCCATTAGAGGCATGAACTCTACCTCGGCTTCGGGTCCAGATGGCCTCCTGGTTAAGTTCTTCCAGACCTTCTGGAATGTGATCAAGCCTGAGATCATGGCCATCTTCGACGAGTTCTACGTGGGATCCATCAACCTGGGGCGCCTAAACTATGGGATCATCTCTCTCATTCCCAAAGTACCTGGGGCATCGAACATCCGTCAGTTTTGTCCGATCACGGTCATTAATGTAATCTTCCGGATCTTGGCAAAAGGGTACGCCAATAGGGTGACCCTTCTGGATGGGGTGCTTGTCCTTCACGAAGTTCTGCATGAGGTCCGGTCCAAACACCTCAAGGCGGTCTTTCTGAAGATTGACTTTCATAAGGCCTACGACACTGTTAGCTGGCCCTTCCTTCGGGAAGTTCTGCTCCGGAAAGGCTTGGACGACCGTTGGATATCCAGAGTGATGCAGATGGTCTCCTGCGGTCGCGCGGCCGTGAGCATCAATGGGGAGATTGGCCCTTACTTTCCCACTCTTTGTGGAGTGAGGCAAGGCGACCCATTCTCCCCATTCTTGTTCAATATGGTGGTGGATGCGCTTGCTGCCATCCTGGATAAGGCAAAGGCCGCGGGCCATATTCAGGGGATCACTCCCCACTTGGCCGGTGGCGCCGGGATTTCCCTGCTCCAATATGCCGACGACAACATCATCATGGTCAAAGGCTCGGATGCGGACATCGCTAATCTGAAATCCTTCCTCCTTTGTTTCCAACAAATGTCTGGTCTCAATATCAACTTCGACAAGAGTGATGTGATAGTATTGGGATACTCCCCGGCGGAGGCCCTCGTCATTGCCAACCGCCTCAACTGCCGTCTAGGCTCCTTCCCCACTACTTGGGCACGCTCATTAGTGACTCTCGGCTTACTGTCACGGATTTGCGCCTGACTGTGGCCAAGCTGCAGACTCGCATTGAGCCATGGCAGGGGAGATGGCTGTCGAAGGCCGCTCGGACGATTCTCATCAACTCCTCACTCTCTAGCCTCCTCTTGTTCCTTATGAGCTTCTACAGCCTTCACGAGACTCTGCACCATGAGATCGCCAAGATCCAATCTCGGTTCTATTGGGCTGGCGATAACAATAAGCAGAAGTACCATATGCTTAGCTGGCCTGACATCTGCAAGCCTCGTGATCAAGGTGAACTTGGTATCATGTGCTCTAAGCGCATGAATATTGCCCTCCTTTCCCGCTGGCTTTGGCGTATTTCACAAGGGCACGTCGGCCTCTGGTTAGACATCATCCGGAACAAGTACCTGTGTAGGCAACCCCTAGCCTTCTGCCAAAGGTCTGGGGGTTCCTAGTTTTGGCAGTCGGTTATCCAACCGCTCCCCGTCCTCCGCATTGGAACTTCCATCTCGGTGGGTTCGGGGATGGCGACTTTGTTCTGGTTTGACCGTTGGGCTGGCGTCTCCCCCTTCGCTGCTCGCTTCCCCGACCTCTTCTCCATTGCCGTCAACCCCTTGATCTCTGTAGAGAGGACCCTTATTGACTTAGGGCGCCTCGCTTTCCGGAGGCCATTTGAGCCTCCGGAGGCGGCCGCGTGGCATGAGCTGCTTGACTGCGTGGCTCTCCACGATTTGGATGTGGATTCTGGCCCGGATGAGGTGTGTTGGCGCCTTGAGCCCTCTGTCCAATTCTCCACCAAGTCCCTTTATCAGGTCATTGCCCCCTCCTCCGCCTCGCCCCCCTATCGACGCTGTGGGCCATCCGCTTGCCATTGAAAAATTCGGATTTTCATGTGGCAATGGATCCGTGGTCGGCTCCCGTCTGGGGTGGAGGTTCGCAAGCGCAATGGACCTGGGACTGGCCTCTACCCGTTGTGTGGGACTCCAGAAGACTCCAATCACATCTTCTTCTCCTGTGTAACCGCACAATTCGTTTGGAGCTGCTTTAGACAAGTGGTGGGAGGGGATTGGTGCCACACCAACTTCCCGGACCTCTTTGCCGAACTCCAGAACTCCCCCCCTGCCTTCTCGCCACATTAGGTGGCTCGAGATTGGGGCACTCGCGTGGACCCTCTGGACCATCCGCAATAGACTTGTGATTCAGCGCATCCCTCTCCGACGTGCCACCGACGCTCTCTTCAAACTGTCTGGTTTCTTGCAGCTCTAGCGGCCGCTTAGCCGCCCTCGGGATCGGGACGCCATCACCGCCTTCATCGCCGACCTCCGCTCGATGGTCGTCCGCTTATCGCCGCCGCTTCCTCCGCCTCCCCCAGAGCCTGATTAGATGCTGGGCTTCGTCGTCGTCGCCGGCTGCGGCCGCCTTTTCTTTTTGTGTTTTGGGCTTGTTGAGCTGTGCCCTCAGCAGAACCTTTGTATTGTTGTTGTGTCTCTCGGGTGTGTGTGTGCTGAACTAGTCCGTGTATGTGTGCTCTTGACGGTTTGCTTTATTTATAAAGCGGGGCGAAAACCTTTTTCGGTAATATCTATAATTGGATTGAATAATTATACATATGGTGACATGCATGGCCAATCTCCGTCCAAGCTAAGGCGGAGTAAAAACTGTACAAACCAGCTACAGTAGCTAGCCGGCAACCAGAAAACAGAGTGTGACTGAAAACAAAAACTCCCTGAAAATAAATACTCGGAAAACCGAAAAGGGTAAGTAGCTAGGGCTAAGGAAGAGGCAGGCAGGGGAGATCAATATTTAATACTACTATAATCTGAAGCTAATTTGTGCGCAGAAGCTTTAGTTATCAGCTGAAGCTGCAAATAAGCATTCTTCAGATGCACAGTTCCTCAAGAACTTCATCATGGTTGTGCCAACAGTGGTGCTTGAGCTGCTTCTTGATCGAGCTGGTCCTGATCTGCAACTCCAATGTGTTTGTCTTTGCTCTCTGGATCAAGCATCCAAGCAAATGCCAATGATACTGCCTGTAGAAATGTTGTACTTGAGATTTGTTGTTGCACATTTTTGTGAACATACTATCCATTCCAAGAGGAAGAGGAATCATTTTTCTAAAAGAAGAGAGGAATAGGACTGACCAGGAAGAAACCGGCGACAAGAAAACTGAAACCTTTGCAGTTGAAGGGTGCTTCTTCCGAAATGAAGTAGGCTGGAACCGAGTTTCGGAAAAGGTGGAGATCAAACCATAATTCATGCATATAAGACATGGTAGAGAACTGCTGGCTTGTTCTGTACTCTATTTAATAATTAATAAAAAATGGTTGTCTGCATCACAACGATGCAGAAGCCGGGGGTTTCAACCTCCATTTCAAAAAAAGGCATGGCAGAGAAGTGCTGGCTTACAGGTTAGAGGACTCATGAACAATGGGGCCATCAGTATAGCTGTGGATTTCACTGTTGCGATGAATCCCTGTGCCTTTCCCTGCAAAGGCCAAAGCCATCAGGAGCAGAGGAAAACTAGGCGGTTAGGTATCACGCTTGGATTTTCAGATTGAGGCAAGAAATGTTTCACTGGTTTAAATATACCTGGTCAGCTGAGACTACTTCCCTAGAGATGATCGCATAAGTCTGTACATGTTAAAAGGAAGCTCTATATTAAGCTTATACTCCCTCCGTCTCAAAATTCTTGTCTTAGAATTGTCTAGATACGGATGTACCTAATACTAAAACGTGACTTGATACATCCGTATTTAGACAAATCTAAGACAAGAATTTTGAGACGGAGGGAGTATATTATTGAGGTGTAGTATAAAAATGTGACACAATCATTGAATTAACTGCTGCAAACTTTTATTTTGTATTTACATTTACAGTATAGGTAAAAACAGAGGGCAATGACTTACAGCCGGCTTGACCAGACAATAGATGATACCCAGTGAAGAAGCAAAATATGGAGCCTGTAAGGTTAATTTGTAATGAAAGAGAGAAACATTTGTAGACATCAGTCACGGCAAATCTGTTTGGACATCAGTGAACTGAGCTAAAAATATGTGGCAAGTACGTACCCACCAACTCCAGGCCAAGCCGTATAGCATAGCCTGAATAAATAGTTTTCAGAATCCATCATTAAATTTTGTAACACCGCAACAGCTGATATTAATAGAAATAAACTTGGCATAATACTCACATAAGCAACCGATGCAAGTATTGAAATGCACAGGACTCCCTTCTCGCCAATTGCATGGATAGCAACTGGGAGTATCAATATCTGCAGTTTGAAAAAAGTTACTACAAACTGCAATTTTTATCAATAGGACAATGCACCACTTCTGGTTGTAAAGTACTCTAGTACAGTACCTGAGAAAAGATTGAACCAATTCCAACCACCATTAGAATTTCGGAGAACTGATTCTTGTCAAATCCAAATACCAACTTCAGGTAATACTGCAAAACATGAGATGAAGATGAACTGGCCTAAGTTTTCGGAACACCGTAGCAGAGTAAAACAGAACAGAGACGTATGATTACCAGTAGAACATCGCTGATGCCAATCATGCCCAACTCGTAGAAGAAGGAAATGTATGTGATTCGCTTAAGTGTGTTGCTAGCAAAACATCAACATTAGGTAAGGTCAGAAAATTGCATCACAAGTTGCAAACTGTTTCCTAACTGAAAACATGAGCGTTACACATGTTTTTAGATTATAAAGGACCAGCAAATTACTCAACCATACCTTTAAAAAAATTACTGCACAATAGAAAATAGTATTGCATATGTAGATGTATATAAGAATAGTTGCTTACTTGATTTTGATCATGCTAATGTTGTCCTTGATAGACTCCCAACGCTGCTGCGGCAAACCGAGAACCAAAGACGACAAGGACAAACGCTGACACGAAGCAGAGGGAGCTTTCTGAAGTGTCTCAACCAGACAAACCTTCATGTAGACCACGGAACAGACCAAGAGAAGAACCGAGACCTGTCAACGCATAAACAAACCGGTCCAGAATTTGTAAAAGTGAACATGAAGCCAGCAAACAAGTTTCAGCTAGTTGACAACGTACCTGGAAAATCCACTGCTCGGGCAGAAACCTGGAGAAGACGTTCCCCAGGGAGTGCGAAGCCGACAGGATCCCGGTCATACAGCCAAACGCGAAGGCCCTCTTGGACGGTTCAACCAAATCCGCCTAATTCAGCAGAAAAAGTGTCAGATTTTCGACTCTTGGCGACCGGGATCGCCGTCGAGCACATACCGTGTACGCCAATGCGAGGCAGGTTATGGTCCCTTGGCCGATCATGAATGAAAGGGTGCGTGTGACAAGGTAGACGTACACGGCCACCTTGGTGCTGCTCAGAGCAAGCACACCTGCAACAAGCATATGAACGCAATAGTTATGAAAGGTTGATTGTTGATGCAAAAGGTAGAAATATTGTAGAACAGGAAGAGAAATGAATGGTGTGGTTACTGTAGGGGATGATGGAGGTGCCGGCGGCGAGGATGAGGAGAGGCTTCCTGCCGTACTCGTCAGCGAGCTGCCCCATCAGAGTGAATCCCACCGCCCTGAAAATGCCTCCAACCTGCACGCAACCCCAACCCAACGATCAAAACTCCGTGGCTGTCTGGAGGGAGGGGATGGAGCTGACCGTTTGGTGGAGGCCGGTGAGGTAGATGGCCTCCGGGCAGGAGGTGCTGCCGTCGCCGGGGCAGAGGGAGGCGGTGGTGACGTCGACCAGCACAGGCACCGTCATCTCCTCGGCCACCCAGTAGAGCACCAGCCCGACCAGCAGGTGGGCCAATGGCTTGAGCACCCTCATGTCTCCCAGCGCCAGCTTCCCCTCCGCCGCTCCCACCATGCTCGCTGGTCGCTGCCGTCGCCGCTCTGCTGGCTGCCGTACGTCTCTGACCTCGTTTGCTGCCGGCCTGGCCAGATTAAGGCGCCTAGTTAACCCATGGTGCGGAGTGGTTAAGCGGCCATCTTCATGAGGGGTTCTGATGGAGGAGCGAAAAAGAACCGCGCGTCACTGTCTTGCGCTCTTGGTCAAGTTGCCCCAAAAAGCAGAAAATTATTCCGATTACTTGGTCGGAAATATCTCTCTCTGTTCATTCATTGGTGACACCCTTTTTTTAGCATTATGGCCACTGTTCTTCGCTTCGTCGTACTAAAGCGACGGCCGGCCGTAAACTCATTTATCTGCTTATTACTAAGGCTTAAACCATTGTTCTTTTGGGTGAAAGAAGAACTTTCTGGCTTCCTGCGCATGAAGCATGCCTTGGTTTGCCTGTCTTTCGTGGTGAACCTGAGGTGGTGGCTGCCATGAAGTCCTGACGGTTCTAAGCCATGGCGCCGTTGGCACGTTTATGTGGCAGTGGCCTAGTGGATTTCGCCGGGTAGATCTATTGGGACCCGTACGTGTCATGAATGTAATTTTGTCCGGCAGTTAGTCCTTTTTCTTCTAGAATAAGCACAAGCATGCGAATCATATATTCACACAAGAAAGGGCAACATGCCCAACCACAGTTTTACAACACCAGGCACAAAGCACTGGCTCAACGCGGAACCATAGTGGAAAAAAGAAACTCTACAAATACCAAAAAAATGCGGAAGTACCACCTTGAACTTTGAAAGGGACCATTATATGAAGGGGGAGGATCCTCCCAAAGAATGCGGAAGTACCACCTTGAATCTTGAGAGGGACCATTATATGGAGGAGGAGGATCCTCCCAAAAGAAAGCTAGCGGTCCTTCCAAAAGAAAGCGGAAGTATCATCTTGAATCTTGAGTCCATTTTTTATTTTAGGATTTCTTCCTAAAGGGTATTCCAATGCCATTAGTTTTTTTTTTGCGAAAATGATCCAGATTTATTATCAAAATTCATCGGAAGTACGTAGCACCTCAAATATAATAAAAATTACATCGAGATTCTGAGACCACCAAGCGACCACTACCGCTGTCAGAACGAGCCACCGATGCACTGCTTGCCGCTCCCATACCGGAGCCGCCTTGGTCTTGTCGACGACAACCGGGAAGTCTTCGTGCACGTGCCCCTAAGGACCAGTGCCCGGAAGCCTCATTTTTTTATTTTCATTTCATTTTTGTTCTTCCTTAAAGGTAATACCACTACCACAAATTCATTCTTCCTTGTAAAAATCATCATTTTGATTTTTTTCCTCTTTAAGGCAATAAAAATGCCACCAATTAATAGTCCCTATGTAAACTAATATAAGACATTTTAGATTACTACCTTCTTAGGGCACTTGCTTTTTGCGAAACTTCACTATTATATGCTTATTCTTGCTTTCTTTTTTTCAAAAATCGCAATTTCCATTTAAATTGTGTGCAAATTTTATCATTATTTCATTTAATATTTATATTTTCTTTGTTTTTAACTGTAATACCAATGCAACTAATTCATTCCTTCTTACAAACTACTAATTCATTGGTATTACCACTATTTCATTTTCTGGTTATAAACTTAATTATTTTGATTGAGTTTTTTCTTTTTTGTTCTAAAAGGGTAATACCAATGCCACTAATTCACTCTTCCTTACAAAATTTTGTTAATTTGTTTTTGTTTTTGTTTCATATTATTTTAACTTAAAAGGGTATTACTAATGCAACTAATTCATTGTTCCTTATAAAACTTCTTTATTTTTATTTTGGTTTAATTTTTATTCTATTTTCTCTATTCTTGAAAGATAATAACAAAGCCACTAATTAATTCCTTCTTAGAAAATTTTGTTGTGAAATTTTCACTGTTATATGCTTATTCTTGCCTATTATAAAAAATGTAATTTCCGGCAAATTGTAAAAAGTCATTATTTGATTTAATGATTTATATTTTATTTGTTTTTAAGTGTAGTACCAACGCCACTAATTCATTCATTCTTAGAACCTACTACTTAGTATTACCACTGTTTCATTTTTCTTAGAAAACTTCATAATTTTGTGTATATCATTTTCTTTTATTTAAAGGGTAATACCATTGTCACTAATTCATTCTTCATTACAAAACTTCATTCTTTTGATTTTGTTTTTGTTTTTATTTCATATTTTCTTGTCTTAAAGGGTAATACCAATGCCACTAATTTATTCTTCCTTACAAAACTTCATTCATTTGATTTTGTTTTCTTTTTAATTTTATTTCTTCTCTAAGGGTAATCAATGCCACTAATTCATTCTTCCTTATAATAATTAAGTTTATTTGTTTACTTTTTATATTTTATTTCTTCTTTAAGGGTAACACCAATTCCATTAATACATTGTTCATTGTATAATTTCGCTATTTTGATTTTGTTTAAATTTTTATTTTATTTGCTTTCTTCTTTAAGGGTAATAAAATGCCACTAATTCATTTATTTTTAGATTTTTTTCTGAAAATTTCACTATTATATGCTTATTCTTGCATATTTTAAATAAGCACAATTTAGGTGTAATTGTTTGTAAATTATGTCATTATTTGATGTATTATTTTATTTTATTTTAAAGATAATACCGATGTCGCTATTATATTAGAGAAAATTGCACTATAATTGGCTTATTATGTGCAAGTTTTTAAAGGTTTTTTCATTTCCTTTCTTCTTTAATGGTAATATTGTTGCCTCTAATTTGTTCTTACTTAGAAAACTTCAATTTTTAATTCCGATTCAGTTTTTGTATAGGGGAATAAGAAGGGTGGTGGAAGAAGTTGCTTGGGCCATTGGATCAAGATGGGATGATTAATGTAGGGTGGAACCCTAATCGGCCGATCTTTCACGAAAGGAGCAGATCCCGCAATGAACACGAGGAACACGAGGGGGAAAAGAGGGAAAACACAAGGGGAAACACTAAACCAACACGAATAAGTCACACATGTCCTAGATCCTCGAGTACATAAGGAAAAATACACGATCCACGGACAACTAAGGACGATACAAGGGTAGCCGGTCTTCTCCGTGAGGAGGTCTTGAGTTCTTCCCTAAAAGGGGTCTTGAATCCGCTTGGGGGATCTTCTCCGGTGGAGGCTCGAATCTCCGAGAAGGTAACCAAGTGGATGAGCAAAGCTCTCACACAAAATATGAGCTAATCCTTTGCTAACCCTAGAGAGGAGGAGGGAGAGGTCTATATATAGTCTTAGTGTAAAAGGGGGCAAAAAAGGGGTACATGGGATGCGGCCCAACACATGGCAGCGCACAGGCGCCGGACGTCCGGGAGTCACCGGTTGTCCGGAGGCTCGCGAGGGTCCGGACGTCCGGTGCATGTCGGACGTCCGTAGATTCGGCTCGGGTGGACTTCGGCCGGACGTCTGGTCGGGGTCGGACGTCCGGAGCCTGGAGGTCATCGGTTGTCCGTAGCGCTTCGGAAATCCGTAGTTTTGTCTCGGGTATGGAAGTGTCAGTCGTCCGGAGAGGGCCGGACGTCCGGAGCCTGGAGGTCGTCGGACGTCCGGGGTTCGTCGGTCGTCCGGAGCCTGGGGACTTCGAGCAGTTCTTCTTCTTGTCCCGTGACCTTGGCGTCCTCAGCGTCTTGTCCATTCAATGTAGTTGGTCCATGGCCTTCCTCCACGCACCTGATCACACATAGGGTTTCCGCTTGAGGTAGTAGCCAATTCTCATGCATGGTAAGTGGTAGTTCGGAGAGGAGTGAGTTCACCTTAGTTTCAAGAGCTCTTGCATGTGCTCGTGTCATTGGTCCGCTAGTCACTTGGTGAGACGATGGTAGGTCCATGGGGATGACCTTGGGATGCTCCGCATCATCTCCTCGGATCAAATTCTTCATCACCATGGTAGGGTGAGAGATCTTTGACGTTGAAGATGTCGCTCACGGAGTACTTGTCGCGTGGAATGTCGATCTTGTATGCGTTGTTGTTGTAGCGTGCAAGCACCTTGAAGGGTCCATCTGCTCATGGTCGAAGTTTGGACTTGCATTCTTGGGGAAAGCGGTCCTTGCGAAGGTGTAGTCACACGAGATCTCCAATGTTGAATACCATAGGTTGCTTGTTGAAGTTGAGCTTGGTCGCAAGGCGTTGAACTTGGCGCTCGATGGTGTTTCTTGTATCTTCATGCACTTTCTTGAGATGTGTCGCTCGCGCACTTGCGTCCAAATTGATGCGCTCATGGAGTGGTAGAGGAAGAATGTCCAATGGCGACAATGGGTTGAATCCGTAGACGACCTCGAAGGGGGGCTTGCCGGTTGTTGAGTGTCTTGCTTGGTTGTAGGCGAACTCGGCGATAGGTAGGCACTCCTCCCACTCCTTGATGTTCTTCTTGATGAGTACTCGAAGTAGAGCGGAGAGTGTGCGGTTGGTAACTTCCGTTTGGCCATCGGTTTGCGGATGATACACCATGGAGAAGAGTAGCTTGATTCCGAACTTGGCGCAAAGGGTCTTCCAAAAGTAGCTAAGGAACTTGACGTAGCGGTCCGAGACGATAGTCTTTGACACTCCATGTAGACGCAATATTTCCCTACAAAAGAGAGTAGCAACATGTGAAGCATCGTCTATCTTGTTGCAAGGAATGAAATGTGCCATTTTTGAGAAACGGTCCACAACGACAAATACCGAATCCTTCCCATTTTTAGTCCTAGGCAATCCAAGTACAAAGTCCATGTTAATGTCTTCCCATGGTTGATATGGAATTGGTAGAGGCATATAAAGGCCATGGGATTGAGCTTTGGACTTAGCTTTGCGACATGTAGAGCATCGGTTGGTGAAGCGGTTGACGTCACGAAACATCTTGGGCCAATAGTAGTTCTTTGAGAGTGTAGCGAACGTCTTGTCACGTCCATAATGTCTCATTAAGCCTCCTCCACGAGATTCCTGCAAAAGCAACAAACGAAGAGAAGACTCGGGGATGCAAAGTTTGTTGGCTCTCATAAGATATCCATCTTTGATGTAATAGCGTTCCCAAGAGGTGTGCGTCAAACACTTGGCATAAGGAGTAGCAAAAGTATGATCATGCTCATACAAGTCTTTTATATGCTCAAAGCCAATGACATCCAATTCAACTTGAGTAACAAGCATGCATATGCAGGAAAGGGCATCCGCCACAATGTTTTCCTTACCTTTAATGTACTTGATGACATAAGGAAAAGACTCAATAAATTCACTTCATTTAGCATGACGCTTGTTCAACTTGGTTTGGCTATCAATATACTTGAGCGTTTCATGATCGGTATGAATAATAAATTCATGAGGGCGAAGATAGTGTTCCCATTCACACAAAATGCGGACTAAAGCATAGAGCTCTTTGTCATATATGGGGTAATTGAGTTGCGCGCCGGAGAGTTTCTCACTAAAGTAAGCTATGGGGCGCTTCTCTTGTGTTGACACACCTCCTATGCAATTACCACTAGCAACACAATGAATCTCAAAGGGTTTGTCAAAGTTGGGTAAAGCAAGCACGGGAGCATGAGTAAGCAAATTCTTAAGCTCATTGAAAGCGGTATCTTGGGATGGTCCCCAAACAGAAGGCGCATTCTTCTTGCTCAAAGCATGCAAAGGCGAAGCAATGTTGCCAAAATCTTTCACAAAGCGACGATAGAAACCTGCAAGGCCAAGAAAGCTATGCACTTGTTGCAAATTGGTTGGTTGTGTCCAAGTCTTAATAGCATCGATCTTGGACTCATCAACATGAACACCCTTAGAAGAAACAACAAAACCCAAGAAAACGAGCTTGTCAACGCCAAAAAGGCATTTTTCCATATTAGCATAGAGATGCTCTTTTCAAAGAGTTTGCAAAACGGTTCAGACATGGGTGACATGCTCTTTGAGAGACTTGCTAAAAATAAGGATATCATCGAAGTAGACCACAACAAACACACCAATGTAAGGGCGAAAGACATGATTCATAAGACGCATAAAAGTACCCGGTGCTTCCGGTAGACCCATATGCATGACTAATCATTCATACAAGCCAAACTTGGTTTTGAAAGCAGTTTTCCATTCATCACCCTCTTGTATGCGGATTTGATAGTAACCACTTTTAAGATCAATTTTTGAAAAGACAGTGGCACCACTAAGTTCATCAAGCATATCATCAAGGCGTGGAATGTGATACCTATAACGAACGGTGATAGCATTGATAGGTCTACAATCGGAGCACATGCGAAAGCTACCGTCTCGTTTTGGCACAAGAATGACCGGGACGGCATAAGGGCTCAAACTTTCACGGACATGTCCATGGTCTATGAGATGCTTTACTTGCCTTTGTATTTCTTTGGTTTCTTCGGGGTTGACGCGGTAGGGAGATTTGTTCGGGAGTGGTGCTTCGAGGATGAGGTCGATGCGGTGCTCGATGCCTCATAGTGGAGGTAGTCCCGGAGGTAGCTCGTCGGGGAAAACATCGTGAAATTCCTGTAAAAGAGAAGACAACACTATAGGAAGAGTGTGAGAGGTGTTAGCTTGTGGTGCATTGTCCTTGCACAAAAGGACGTAGTGTAGGACACTAGATGGGTTCTCACACACTCCTCTTATCTCACCTTTGGTGGCAAATAGGACTAAGTTCTTCTTTTCGCTCATCGTGGAGGTGCTCGATTTGGGCTTGTGGCGCTCACTCTCTTTTTGGTGGCTCGCTCTCACTATTATCTCCATGATGGGTGGCTTGCTTGTCGGCGATCACTTGGCTTGGCGACATTGGACGAAGGACATACTACTTGCCCTTCATCTTGAAGATGTAGTGGTTCGTTCGGCCGTTGTGGATGACTCCTCTATCAAATTGCCATGGGCGTCCAAGGAGAAGGTGGCAAACGGTCATTGGAACGACGTCGCACTCCAAGGTGTCTTCGTAGGCGCCAATTTTGAAGGAGACTTATACTTGATGCTCGACTTGGATAGTGCCGGAGTCGCTAAGCCATTGCACTTTGTATGGATGTGGGTGCTTCGTCTTGGGCAATTGGAGCTTGGAGCAAAGTTCTTCACTTGCGAGATTATGACAACTCCCTCCATCGATGATGACCTTGACGGATTGTCCATTGATGCCGGCCTTGGTGTGGAATATGTGGCATCTTTGGTCTTCTTCTTGGTGATGTTGGAGAGTCAAGATCTTGGAGACAACAAGAGCGGGACTTGAATCTTCATCGCAAAAGACTTGTTCCTCTTCATCGTTCACTTGCCGGTGCATGGCGACTTGCTCGATGGCGCCCATTTCTCCTTCACTCATGGAGTCGTAGGTGCCGTCGTCGTTGAGGATCATGGTCCGTTTGTTGGTGCACTCATAGGACTTGTGGCCTCGTCCTCCGCATGTGAAGCATTTGAAGGAACTTGCCCTAACGGTCTCATCGGTGGGGGTTGAGGATGATGAAGCTCTTGGCTTGAAGTTGCCCGTAGTAGGAGGATGACTTGGAGTTGACGAAGCTTTCTTGGAACTCGACTTGTCGATGTTGCTAGTAGAAGGCTTGATAGACGGTGTTGAATTCGTTGAAGCTTTGTTGTTGGAGAAGCCGTAGGACTTGGATGAGAACTTAGCATACTTGAAATCGTCTTGCACTTGACGTTCTGCCTTTGTAGCTTGATGCACTAGCTCGATGAGGTTCGAGTATGGTTGGAAGTCGGCGATCTTCTTGATAGGATGGTTGAGTCCATTCAAGAAACGTGCCATAGTTTTCTCATCATCTTCCGTGACATTGGCTCGTATCATGGCAATCTCCATCTCCTTGTAGTACTCTTCAACGCTCTTGGTTCCTTGCTTGAGTAGTTGGAGTTTCTTGAAGAGGTCGCGGTTGTAGTAGGTTGGCACAAAGCGTGCTCTCATGACATCATTTGTGCCCAAGTAGTGATGGGTGGTTCACCTCTTGTCTCTCGACGCTCGATAACTTGTTCCCACCAAATGAGGACATAGTCTTGGAACTCAAGGGATGCCATCGCGATCTTCTCCTCTTCTTCATAGTTATGCAAACCGAAGATTTTGGCGACCTTCAATGCCCATGAAAGATACTCTTCGGGATCGTTGCTTCCGTTGAACTTGGGCATGGTGAACTTGAGCTTGCCGTAGCATTGCTCTTCATTGTGTTGGGGTCGGGGATGATGACGCCCATGTTGTAGATGATTGTCAAGCTCGTGCCGCTCTTGGTGAGGAGGGTTGTCGACCTCATGTTGGTCTCGTCGTGGAGGATTTCCATTGTCTTCATGCTCTTGACGAACTTGATGTTCTTGGCGAGCTTGTGGAGGAGCTTGTCGAGCTTGATGTTGCATACGAGCTTGATGTCGTCGTTCATGAATTTCGTCGTGAAGTGCTTCCTCTTGTTCACGAACTTGTCGGCCTCGGTTGGCTACGGCTCGACTTGAATCTTGGAGGGCTTGTTGCGCCTCAAGTGCTTGAGCTTCACGGAGTTGTTGTTCTTGGCGTTATGCTTCGGCATCTTGTGCAACTTGGTGTAGACGCGCTCGCTCTTCCACTTCATTTTACCGTTGTCGTTGCCGTTCTTGTGCTAGAGCAAAAGCCTCTTGGGTTTGACGTTGTCGGTGCTCTTGAGAGTCGATGTCGCGTAGAGGATTGAGGCTTGCTTGACGATCGTTGCGCGTGGCACGACGTAGAGTGTTCGATGTTGGTGTACTTGAGCCGGAGAGGGTGAAGTCGGAGTGTCGACTTGAGCGGGTCCTTCTTGATGAAGACGAAGTGGAAGAAGAGCGGTTCAGCAACAAAGCGCGAATCTCGTCCATCCTTGCGTCATTCTCTTGCTTGTGATCGTCGAGCTTGTGGTCGAAGTAGTCCCTTGTACGTTGCTCGGAGAGTCGCAAGTCGGCGGCGAGGTTGTCGATGCGTTCACTCATTGCTTGTTGCTCTTGATGCAAAGCACGTTGTGCACCAAAGAGGTGGCTCTTGGTGATGCAGGAGTTCATGTCGTCGTCGTGCTCAATGAAGAGTGGGTTGGTAGAAGTACTTGGCCTATCCATCATTCCAAGACAAATGTGAGTGGTTGAAAGAGAAGAACGAATACCAAATGTACCTTGACCGAAGTTGAAAGTGGATCGATGATCACTCCAATGTAGGACAAGAAAATAGCACAATTGGTACTAGCTCTTGTCGGTTTCTCACACCTACACAAGTAAAAGCTTATGGTGGAGCTTGGTTAGGATGGTGGCACAAAATTTGATGCAACTGTAAGTGAGCTTCAATAATGTTGGAAAAGATTCGCAAGATGCAATGTAACAAGTAGACCAAGCATATAAGGTACACGGAAACACACACGCAAAACGATAAGTGGGGTCGTGCAACCAAGGATGAGCCAAAATGTGGAATCCACAAAAATGCTCGTGTTGCACAATACTAGTGAGACGCTAGCACGATTGCACAATAGGCGGATACAAGAACTTGTGCACAACCTAATTAGCAAAAATGCAACCACTTCTATCCCAAGTATGCTCTATGAAAGGTGTTCCTATGAGATGATCCAAGATGATCGAGTATGACAATCTTAATGTTGTATGATACTATGGTTCTTGCTTAAAAGCTCTTTGCTTATCTTTCCTTTTCGCTTAAAAGCTTGTTTGGCTCTTTGATGTTGGAGCTCTTTTCTCATGCAATGCTTCACGAACCAAGATAGCAATGATGTATGCGAGGACAACCTTGTGACACAAGAGATGATACCAATATATGCAACAATGATGTATGTATGCTATGGGGAGTATGATCACTAATATGCACAAGTCTCGTTGCCGGCAATACTCAATGGCTAGTCTCGATGGGTAAGCAACGCAAAGGAGTAAGGCTATGATGGCTATCAATGTAATGGCAAGAGTAATATGTCCAATACCACGACGAGGTTACCGTTCTTTGGTTCCGCATCCGTAAGCAAGAAAGGATGACGGTGATCCAATCGCGAATATCAAGATGTAGTCGAGGTGGTCGTTGTTGATGACGTGTCCGTGGCGAAGATGAGCGGCGGTGATGTCGATGTCGAACCGTACCTACATAGCCGAAACACAAAAGGATATGGAATCGCAACTCAAATTATCAAAGCTCGAAGAGGCAACACGTGTCGGAGTGCGAAACGGGTAAGCAATGGTGGTGGTATGCGGAAGTGGTGATGGTATATGGGTGGTAGGAGTGCGTATGCAGAAAAGTGGGGCGGTGGTGGTGACTAAAACTGAAAAAATTCAGTTTCGTCAGTGTGGGTCGGACGTCCGGGCTGGGCGGCCGTCCGGTCGTTGGACGTCCGGTAAGGGTCGGACGTCCGGTGCCTGGGCGCAACTCGGGCATGGGATGAACTGCTAGGGTTCATGGTGGAGATGTGGAAATTCGTCGAATTCAGAGGATTTTGTGGATGGAAAGGGTGGAGACAAGGAGGAAAAGCTAGATCCACTCAAAACAAATCTAATCCACGGATCCAAACCAACAAAATTTGAACAAACCAACAAATCACAAAAAAACACTAGGGCTATTTTTGTGGGAAATTTTCGAATTTGGGACAAAAACAACAAAAACTAGGCTAGCAACACAACGGGGAGGCTCCGAAATCGTGATCAACGAGGTTCTTGATACCAAGATGATGTAGGGTGGAACCCTAATCGACCGATCTTTCACGAAAGAAGCGGATCCCGCGATGAACACGAGGAACACAAGGAGGAAAAGAGGGAAAAACAAGAGGAAACACTAAACCGACATGAATAAGTCACACATGTGCTAGATCCTCGAGTACATAAGGAAAGATACACGATCCACGGACAACTAAGGACGATACAAGGGTAGCCGGTCTTCTCCGTGAGGAGGTCTTGAGTTCTTCCCTAAAAGGGGTCTTGAATCCGCTTGGGGGATTTTCTCCGGTGGAGGCTCGAATCTCCGAGGAGAAGGTAACCAAGTGGATGAGCAAAGCTCTCACACAAAATATGAGCTAATCCTTTGCTAATCCTAGAAAGGAGGAGGAAGATGTCTATATATAGTCTTAGTGTAAAAGGGGGCGAAAAGGGGGTACATGGGCTGCGGCCCAACACATGGCAGCGCACAGGCGCCGGACGTCCGGGAGTCACCGGTCGTCCGGAGGCTCGCGAGGGTCCGGACGTCCGGTGCCTGCCGGACGTCCGTAGATTCGGCTCGGGTGGACTTCGGTCGGACGTCCGGTCGAGGTCGGACGTCCGGAGCCTGGTGGTCGTCGGTCGTCCGTAGCGCTTCGGAAATCCGTAGTTTTGGCTCGGGTATGGAAGTGTCGGTCGTCCGGAGAGGGCCGGGCGTCCGGAGCCTGGAGGTCGTCGGACATCCGGGGTTCGTCGGTCGTCCGGAGCGTGGGGACTTCGAGCAGTTCTTCTTCTTGTCCCATGACCTTGGCGTCCTCATCGTCTTGTCCGTTGAATGCAGTTGGTCCGTGGCCTTACTCCAAGCACCTGATCACACATAGAGTTTCCGCTTGAGGTAGTAGCCAATTCTCATGCATGGTAAGTGGTAGTTTGGAGAGGAGTGAGTTCATCTTAGTTTCAAGAGCTCTTGCACGTGCTCGTGTCATTGGTCCGCTAGTCACTTGGTGAGACGATGGTAGGTCCATGAGGTGACCTTGGGATGCTCCGCATCAATGATGGGCCAAATTTGGTTTTTAGCTGACTGTCTTTTAGCCTGTCCCTTCTTTTTTTTGTTTTGTCTTGTGTCTTATTAGGTACTTGATCAGTTTTTGTTATGTTTCCGGCCAAGCGCAAGTATTTGGCGGGTCTTCTATTTTGTGGTCGTATAGGACCAAGTGCCCCTCTAAAAAATGACTCCAACTAAATGTTTTTTTCCAGCCCATGTATTTATTTATCCATAACACATATTGACCTATATGAATAAAATCATTTTTTTATCTCCCATTGCTGATGTTACTGGCTTCTAGTATAATGTTATTCCTTTGTTGTTTTATGCTACGTAAAAAAAATGGAGACTTGTATAAGCCTTCCGTGTTTGAAAATTCATTGCCAGTCAAACTAAAAGGGTGCATTCATATATCCCAAGACATGTAGCATCATCCAACATATGCAAAGATTGGATGCATCTACGTGATGCATGGAGTGTTAGCGCTGCTTCGGCCTGGTTACGAGGATTTTGATTAGCACCTTTGAAAGTGATAAAATGAGGATTTTAATCAAGCACACCAGGAGACAGCGTGCAACTGCTGCTTGCTGCGGGGCGGGGCCTTATGTTAACTGAAAAAATTGACTAACCAGAAATAATTTTCCAGTCACCTTACCATTTTGTTTTTAACATAGTACAGACGTAAACGCTCATATATACATGCAGGCGCCTTGTAGTTGACGGAAACGTCTCCTCCCACTGAACATACATCATCAGAATTTATGAAATAAATCTAGGATAAATGCGAGCATCGGGACTTGAACACTGATGAGCTGGGATACCACTGTCCACCTAACCATCCAACTACAAGTTGGTTCGCGTCACCTTACCATTAGTCGGCCCGATATCTGAACATATGAGCACGTATTAAGCATAATATGAATGTCTATGATAACAAGTACGCCTAATACGTGGTCAATATATAAGGATGAACCAATCATACCCTATAGTTGGCTGGGATAAAGCAGCGATGGACAATGTTTTTGTCGGCCTTCTTTTAAGCATCGCCAACGATGGTGATGTTAGGGACGTCGAGGACATAGTCAAAGTAGTGTACGAAATCAATAGAAGACTATCTCCAAATAAATTAAATTTAAATTTAAAGTTGCACTGTATTATTTTTTAAAAATGTTTGAATTATGACGTTTATCTTTGAATGATTGTTTGCATTGTGATATCCATCTTTGAACCATTTAAATGGAAAATCAAAGAATATGTAAAAATATATTTCATTAAACATATTGAGGCAGACAATCATAGGATATAGGCCGTCGTTACGTATCATGATTTTTGCGGGCAACTAAGGGATGTCTGTGGACAGTCCGTGGATTATTTTTTGTCCCAAAAATTTGATGCCTAGGTACTGGAGATTCCCTAATAAACAAGTATGGCGGACGAGCTTGCAGCCGCTACTTCGAACAGTTGATTCAAATATTGAAAAGCCAAAACTCATCAAATGTTAGTATCTTGCACCATTAATTCATTGTCACTTTGCCATAATAACGTGCGGTGCGGTCGTATCAAAATATAAGATATTTTTTTTGGTATTATAGTGTGAAAAATGTCTTATATTTTGATATGATTTTGATACAGAGAGAGTAATGTTTATGCTCTTTTGCATGTTTTAGGTCTACTCGGCGTAGGAGCATCTAATCTGTTTTTTTTTTCGAATAAAGCATCTAATCTGGTTGAGTAACTTGCAAGATTAGATTGATGGTTTTCCATTCTTCTCTCTACACTCTACTGTTGTACAGCTGTAAAACCATATATGTTTAGGAAATCCTACTGTTTTGCCTCAAATATATATACTCAAGCTGATTCATGAAAGCAACGTCTACATTGGTTTTATTAGCACTCGCATTTCCTTTTGTCACTTTGGTCAACAACGATATGATCACTTGGCCGAAAGATGTTTATTACCAAATGTCTTTTTTTAATATATAAACAGTGTTATTTAGGACTAAAAACATGATATTTAGTACTGCTGATGTCAATGCTTGAGATTTCCAGCTCAACAAGACGTGTCCTGTTAACGTCACAATAAAGCACTACATAGCATGAACCTTTCACATGAAAAATAAGATTGCGTGACTCAACGAACGACTGTATTTTATGCTCCAAAATGCGGCTACTCCGTGGCCGAGATGGCGGGATCAGATAGTCGAGGCTCGTTGCCGGAGCGCACGCCTCAGGGCAGAGCAGTGGCACTGCGCGCGTCACCGAGAACGAGGACACCGGGATCGGTGCGATTGCACCTACGAGCCAGCCACACTACGCGGTGGCGACACCGACACTACAAGGTCACTACACCGTCACCGAGGGACCATGTACATGTGCTGTACCGCTATGGCTTGGGCGACGCCGCGTATGCATGGTGGCGCCTCAAACCGTCCCACCGAACCAGCCGGGCGTTTTAAACCTCCTCGAATGTCCGGCTTGTCCGGCGTTTCTTATATACCCAACTTAAATATGGAGCATATATGGATGGTCCGGACACGTTCGTTACGTCGGCTTGACTTAACTTGGCCCACACGTTCCCTACAAATATTCCATCCGAGAAATCCTAGACCGTAGTCAATTCGAACTCCACTTCGGTCCCCTCTTCGTCCACTCCACTTCCAATCCCCTCCGAACCCATTCGATGGCGGCGACCGAAGCAGCGCTGGCTCCGGCTTCGGCTTCGACGATGACTGGGTGAGCCTGTTGCGTGAAGCGGAGCCCGATGATGATGTCAAGGAGGTCGCCCTCCGCATCGCTTTGAGGCGTTCACAACTCGACCAAGACGGATCTGGTAACGGCGGACCTACTTCGTCGACTCGTCCTTCCCGGCGCACGGCTCCGGTCGCTCCGTTCTGCTCGTTCAGGTACGCTGCCCACCATCACCCTCTGCTCCAGAAGTGGTACCCGGACTCCTCTGGGTCTTCGTGCCCACGCCAGGGACGATGCGCACGAGGACGCCCGAGTCCGAGGCACGAGCAGCCCGATACGAGCGACAGCGGGCAACGGAGAGGGCAGCAACGGGAGAGGCGTTGTCCGCGCGCCGGTCGATCCTGAGCCTGCGCTCCTGTGTCAGTCCTCCGCCGCTCTCTCATGAGGCGGAGACCGCGACTCCTCCGTGGAAAGAATGCGAAGACGCTCCGACTCGCCATCGAGTTGTCGGAGCGCGAGGCAAACAAGGAGGCGACGACGAAGGCGAAGGCGGCCCGCCATGCGAAGGAGCAACTCCAACTTCGACCTGATGGACGGCTCCATCTCCAGCTCTGACGACAACGCACCTTCACGCGCCGACGCCTACATGAAGGAGGGGCACAACCGTGCCAACAACCGGAAGGGGAAGGGGCCGGTGAGGAAATGGTGATTTCCTCCGCCCTTACCCCTTTTTTGTTTTATCTATGTTCTAAGTATTTGTAGTATGAATATTCACTGTCCGTCGATGAACATTTGATGAACTATGTGCTTTTATCCGGCGATGCAATGACGATCCAACTAGTTGATCGTATTTATACATACCATTGCATGGGTTGCATGGGTTTGAGGTTTCGGATACGAGGGGCGCGGATGTGGAAGCCAACAAATGAAGCGTGCCCGTGGATGCGTCCGCACGCGTTTGAGGGGCCGGATTTGCCAAGTCTAGCTGTAGATGCTCTAATGCAGTGGTGACCACCATCTGGGTTCTGGCGGTGTTTTCTAGGTGCGGGCATGTGTTTGTTCTGGTGGAGTGACCCTGCCTGGGGGCGATCTCATCGATGGGGGCCATGGTGACGTTCACCGGGGTGGTGGCTCTGAGGACGTGATGGATGTATTCACGAGGTGGCTGCAGTGGCGGCCAAAACTGGAGAACAGTTTGTGTCTAAGCGTCCCTCTCTCCCACTTACGTGTGGCAGAATCATTTTGGATGGCCTCTACTTTATTTTTATTTTTTGTAAGATGTTCGATTCGGCATCGATGTTAATCTTTGCTCTGTGGGTCTAGGAACTAGCGGTGGAGGCCCTCCTGGTGCTCCATGAGCAGCTACACTAGCCGCTCCGAAGAAGGATGCCGACGCGCTCACTTGCTACTGCCACTTCTGTCTCCAACGTGCCTCCCTCCACCGACACCTACTACTGCGGAGGGAGTTGTAGCTGTAGCACTGGGTCCGTATGTTCCCCACAGCGGAAGTCACCGACATGTTCACTTGCGGTGAGTCCATGTCCATGGGCGGGCGCACCCAATAAGTCCGCAATGGACGGTGGCTAGACGATGGCTTTGTCGTCACCAGTGAGGCTAGATCCAAAGCCTGCGTATCCCATCCCGCATAATCGTTGCTCCCCGGCTTGTAGATGGCCTCGAGCTCGTTGGAGAGCTTGTAGTTGTTGTAGGAGAATGCCCTAGGTAAAAAAGAAATTCACAATGCCCTAGGTAAAAAAGAAATTCACACACGGTCATGCCCAAGATCACTAAGGATGTACAGGTAATAGTGATCTCACGAACAATCATGCGACGAAAGAAGAGTAGATCAGCGGTGTAGCTCATTGATTTCCGCAGCTAGGTTCTATCTCCAAGCCGTGAGTTTTTTCTTCAAGATGATCCACCAATCTAGTCACAAA
Source organism: Triticum urartu (assembly GCF_003073215.2). Taxonomy (NCBI): domain Eukaryota; kingdom Viridiplantae; phylum Streptophyta; class Magnoliopsida; order Poales; family Poaceae; genus Triticum; species Triticum urartu. The sequence goes on along the minus strand of NC_053026.1, from coordinate 196,546,502 downwards.
GAACACGACTCCTCCATGGTATCCACGCATACCGATCTAGCAGTATCGCAATACTTCATGGGACCAGCACGAAAAGCAACAAGAAGAAAAGTAGAGAGAGAGAGAGAGAGCCTAACGATGTCGATCTAGATTGGAGTTATAGGGCGCACACGAAAGGCGGAGGGGTCAACCAGGGGTTCCACCAATGATGGTCCCTCCACTCCATCAAGGAGGTTCGGTAGTGGTGTGGTGTTCTGCTTTCTCCTATTCCGTCATATCATTATTATGGTCATCTCTTTCGGTGGTCCGCTGATGAAGCAACAACTCGATGGCCTACCTTGTGAGGGGTGAGGGAGTCCTGCATTAGGGGGTGTTCGGATAGCCGAACTATACCTTCAAGCCGGACTCCTGGGCTATGAAGATACAAGATTGAAGACTCCATCCCGTGTCCGGAAGGGACTTTCCTTGGCGTGGAAGGCAAGCTTGGCGATACGGATGTTCAGATCTCCTACCATTGTAACCGACTCTATGTAACCCTAACCCTATCCGGTGTCTATATAAACCGGAGGGTTTTAGTCCGTAGGACAACATACACATCAACAATCATACCATAGGCTAGCTTCTAGGGTTTAGCCTCTCTGATCTCGTGGTAGATCAACTCTTGTAATACCCATACCATCAATATTAATCAAGCAGCACATAGGGTTTTATCTCCATCGAGAGGGCCCGAACCTGGGTAAAACTTCGTGTCCCCTGCCTCCTGTTACCATCCGGCCTAGACGCACAGTCCGGGACCCCCTACCCGAGATCCGCCGGTTTTGACACCGACAAGGGGAGTTTCCCCGACCAAGGTACATTCAATGGTCTTAAGGTTCTCGCCTCTTCTCCCTTCTTGGGGGGAGGGGGATTGTGTGGCTATGCAAAACCTTCAAGATTAGTCTGGTTTGTGTGGGTATGGTCATATGTGAATTGTTTATCGGGTGCATAGGAAAACGTCAAATGCGATTGGCTGAACTAGACATGGCAACTTCAGAGTGCCATGATGTAACTTTAGAATTCATCTGTGTTTTGTCGGTTGTTTTTGTTTTGATTGCTTTGGTACGATCTAGTGTCTCATCTTAATTAATAAAGCCTGAAGTACATCATCATCATATAAATCAACTGGGAACCACTCCCTCTCATCAGGTTTGTAAGGCCTACGCCTATTACTAGATCACAACTTGAGTAACGAAATCTGTGTTGTATGCCACACAAAATATATCATTGAATTCATATATGCAGGGCAAAAGACCAAGGAGGTTTAGGCATCGAAAACCTTGAAGTAAAGAACATGTGTTTGCTTAGTAAATGTCCATATAGTTTATCTGTGGAGGGGGTTGTGGTTTCAATTACCACGTAACAAATATTTGCACTCCAAAAGCCTTACACAAGTCACGGCGCAGTCAAATGACTCTGCTTTTTGAAGGGGCTGATAAGGATAAAAGCTACCTTTTTCAATAGGGGTAAATTTATAGTTGGGAACGGTAATTCCACTAGGTCATGTGTGGCTATGCAAAACCTTCAAGATTAGTCTAGTTTGTGCGGGTATGGTCATATGTGAATTGTTTATCGGGTGCATAGGAAAACGTCAAATGTGATTAGCTGAACTAGACATGGCAACTTCAGAGTGCCATGATGTAACTTTAGAATTCATCTGTTTTTTGTCGGTTGTTTTTGTTTTGATTGCTTTTGTACGATCTAGTGTCTCATCTTAATTAATAAAGCCTAAGGTACATCATCATCGTATAAATCAACTGGGTACCACTCCCTCTCATCAGGTTTGTAAGGTCTACGCCTATTACTAGATCACAACTTGAGTAACGAAATCTGTGTTGTATGCCACACAAAATATATCATTGAATTCATATATGTAGGCCAAAAGACCAAGGAGGTTTAGGCATCGAAAACCTTGAAGTAAAGAACATGTGTTTGCTTAGTAAATGTCCATATAGTTTATCTGTGGAGGGGGTTGTGGTTTCAATTATCACATAACAAATATTTGCACTCCAAAACCCTTACACAAGTCATGGCGCAGTCGAATGACTCTGCTTTTTGAAGGGGCTGATAAGGACAAAAGCTACCTTTTTCAATAGGTGTAAATTTATAGTTGGGAATGGTAATTCTACTAGATTCTGAGAAAATACATGGCTAGGTGAGAGCCATTGGCCATACAATATCCATCCCAATACAATATTGTACAACGTAAAAACGCGTTCGTTAGTACAATACTAGGATCGGTTTCCTGCATTCAGTTCAGGAGATCCCTGGTGGGGGAGTGATGGGATTGGTGGCTACATCTAGTGTGTAGGTTGATGGCGGTTAACCTTTCTGATAAACTAGATACATTGCACTGGAAACTTTTGGTACCAGGCAGTTAAATCTATATATGTAGATTTGATTAACACTAGTTCAATCCCAAAGTCGCTTCATATCTGAAAAATCAAGGTACCTTTAAAAACAAAGGTCTTCATGTGTTTTTACACCAGCAAGTGATCTTGACTAAAGACAACTTGACAAAGCGTAGATGGAAGGGTAGTAAATGATGTTGCTTCTGTGATTAGGATGAAATAATACAACATCTATTCCTCAAATGTCCACTAGCCAAATTATTGTGGCGCATAGTACATGTGTTCTTTAATGTCAGTCCACCTAACAACATGGCCAATTTATTTTGGGACATGGCTAAATGGCATAGAGCCAAATTCTTGTCCTATTTTTGCTGGTTGTGGCAGCTTTTTCTTTTTTATTCGATCTTTCTTGCGAACTTATATCGGATTACGTACTTTGTGGAGACTTTGCTTAATAATATGGTTGTGTGCATCAATTGATGCAGAGGTCGGGGTAATCTTTATTTAAATAAATGATCGAATAAAGTTCCTAATGGTATAATTTTCTAATATACAGTATAAAACATATTACTTTGATTAAATTGATGACCTAGCAATAAACGCAGACCCCTAAAAAAGCAATAAGCGCAGACATTACAAACTGGAACTGAGGTAGAGACAACAGGTAGACGGTTAGTATTGACATGTGAAACGATGCATCTGAAATGCATCCATAATCACTCAGTCATAATGTAACGCCCTCGATGCGGCTATATCTCCCACGTGTCGAGGCACGACTTAGAGGCATAACCGCATTGAAAGCAATGTCGCAAGTTAGGGAATCTTGACAACATCCCATGTAATATGGATAATAAAAGGGGAGATACATAGTTGGATTACACTTGCCACAGCAATCAAAGTACATAAATAGCATTACATCAACCAAATACTCATGGCCCGACTACGGCGCCAAAATAAAAGATAAACCCAACATGCGACACGGTCCCGATCGTCCCAACTGGGCACCACTACTGATCATCAGGGAAAGACACATAATAACGGCGTGAGTCCTCGTCGAACTCCCGAGCTCAAGCGCGTCATCTGGAACGGAGTCATCAGGCCCTGCATCTGGTTTGGAAGTAATCTGTGAGCCACAGGGACTCAGCAATCTCGCACCCTCGCGATCAAGACTATTTAAGCTTATAGGTAAGGCAAGGTAAATATGTGGAGCTGCAGCAAGAGACTAGCATATATGGTGGCTAACCTGTTCGCAAAAGAGAGCGAGAAGAGGAGGCAAAGCGCGAACGAATAACTAAAGAGCAACCTGCGGCAAGCATTACTCCAACACCGTGTTCACTTCCCGGACTCCACCGAGAAGAGACCATCACGGTAACTCACACAGTTGATTCATTTTAATTAAGTTAAGGTTCAAGTTATCTACAACCGGACATTAACAAATTCCCATCTGCCCATAACCACGGGCACGGCTTTTGAAAGTTCAAATCCCTGCAGGGGAGTCCCAACTTAGCCCATGAAAAGCTCTCACGGTCAACGAAGGAATAGACCTCCTCCCGAGACGTTCCGATCAGACTCGGTATCCCGGTTCTACAAGACACTTCGACAAGTTAAAACAAATCCAGCAACACCGCCCGAATGTGCCGACAAATCCCGATAGGAGCTGCACATATCTCGTTCTCAGGGCACACTCAGATTGTCTTAGGTACGGGTAGGCCAGCCCGGAGTTGCCCCTGGTGGCCACCGGCAGCTGACAGGTGGACCAACACTCAGAGGAGCACTGGCCCGGGGGGGTTTAAAATAAGATGACCCTCGGGCTTCGGAAACCCAAGGGAAAAGAGGCTAGGTGGCAAATGGTAAAACCAAGGTTGGGCATTGCTGGAAAAGCTTTAATCAAGGCGAACTATCAAGGGGTTCCCATTATCACCCAACCGCGTAAGGAACGCAAAATCCGGGAACATAACACCGATATGACGGAAACTAGGGCGGCAAGAGTGGAACAAAACACTAGGCGAGAGGCTGAGCCTTCCACCCTTTACCAAGTATATAGATGCATTAAGATAACAAGATAATATAATGATATCCCAACAAGTAAATAATGTTCCCACAAGGAACGGTCTCCAATCTTCACCTGCAATTAGCAACGCTATAAGAGGGGCTGAGCAAAGCGGTAACATAGCCAATCAACGGTTTGCTAGGACATGGTGGGTTAGAGGTTTGACATGGCAAATAGGGAGGCATGATAAGCAAGTGGTAGGCATCGTAGCATAGGCATAGCAAAAGAGCGAGCATCTATTAAAGCAAAGATAGTAGTGATTTCGAGGGTATGATCATCTTGCCTGCAAAGTTGTCAGAGTTGACTGGATCCTCAAAAGCAAACTCAACGGACTCCTCGTTAGCGAACTCATCTCCCGGCTCTACCCAAACAAGACAAACAAGCAACAAGGACACAATCAACCACGTGCAAAGCTCAAACAATATGATGCAAACATGGTATGCTATGCGGGATGCGATATGCGATGCATATGCAAGATTTGACAAGGAATGAATGAACCTGGCCTCAACTTTGAAATCCAAGTGTGCCACTGGAAAGGTGAGATGAAATCGCTTGAAAACGATATAAAGAACGCCGGAATCGGAGTCACGGTTTGAAAATGGCAAGCAATTCAAATATGGCACCGGTCTGCGATTTACAGCAAGTAGCCATCTAAATGCAACAAGATGGACATGCTACAGCACTCAAACATGACAACAAAATACATGGCAGGGGTCCATACATGATGCTTAACAAAAGAGGAACACTGAGCTACGGCCAATTCATCCATTAACAGGTTCAAACAAGCATGGCAAAAATGCATTTGACAAACAGATTTCAGACTTAGTGAAATTAACACTTGTCTGGAATCTCAGATCAGGTAGCACACTTTGGAGCATGAAAACTATATGCTACAGGACCTGAACATGGCAAGGTAAAGCATGGCATGGAGCTACTCAAAGAGCTTAACAAAAGTCCCTTAGTGACCTTGAGCCAAAATGGATCAGAAAATACATTTGCAAGCATGTGAACATGGCAAAAACATAATCAGATCACAGACTTGGTGAAAAATTGGAGCATGCAAAACAGATATCAAGTAGGCATGTTTACGAGGTCGATGCACTCACTACAGAGCATGTCATGACAATCTAATCATACACCCATCAAGAATACACATTATACAAGCTAGACATGGCAAGAACAATAACATAGCATGCACGGATCAACTACAACATCCTCGGCAAAATCGCTAACAAGTAAACAATCTGCCCAGATTCACAAAATAGCAAAAGTAGAGCTCGATTGACTCAATCTAGGTTGCTCCATAATTGCAAACAAAGACATGGATGGATAGAGCACTACAAGATTAACAAAACATCCTTACTGATCATCCTCAAAAGAGGCACGGATCACTAGGAAACAACATGAACATATGGCATATTGAGATAAACGGATCAAGGATTTAGTGGAAATGCTAAGTCCCTGAAATCAGCATTAACGAATGCACCACTTTGCAAGCTTGTGCTAGTCACCACACACATCACAAAAATACATGGGTTGCACCCCTGGAAAGATGGCAAAACATATAACAAAACACATGTAGAGCTCAGGGGCATATCATGCACACATCAATCATGGCAAAAATGACAAATATCTAATTGGAGCAGCAGATCTGACAATTATCTCAAATAGCATTCTTCCAACAGCATTTCAGGCATCAAGATGAACTCAAAAGAAAATGATGCAATGAGATGAAATGATATGCTCTCTGAGACAGACATTTTGCTATGCTATATGCCCAAAACGAAGTTACGGGTGCAAAGTTACGATGCGATGAATATGAGCATTTGAATCTGAGAATCTCGGGGACTTAGAAGAAAAAATCACCACCTCGCGGATTAGGGTTGACCCGGGCACGCAGAACGAGGCGGTGGCGGATCTCGCCGGAGATGACGAAGACGGCGGCCGGCGAGGTCGGGGTCGCCGGATCTGGCCCTCCCGTGGCCGGATCTGGCCGGAGGCGAGACGCGGGGCGCCGGGAGGAGGCGGTGGCCGGCGAGGACGTCGAGGCGGTGGGGCGGCGGAGCAGGCCGGCGGGACGGGCGGCGAGACGGCAGTGAGGTGGCGCGGCGGAGCGGTGAGTCGGCGGCGAGGGCATCCGGCGGCGAGGAAGGAGGTTAGATAGGGTCTCAACCGCGAATTTCGGAGGGGTGCACCTATTTATAGATAGAGGGAGTTAGGAGAGTCCAAATGAGGTGCGGTTTTCGGTCACGCGATCGTGATCGAACGCTCTAGATGATGGAGAGGGTTTTGGTGGGTTTTGGGGCCAAAATGGAGGGGTGTTGAGCTGCAACACACACGAGGCCTTCTCGGTCCCTCGGTTAACCGTTGGAGTATCAAACGAAGTCCAAATGGTACGAAACTTGACAGGCGATCTACCGGTAGTAAACCAAGGCCGCTTGGCAAGTTTCGGTCCAATCCGGAAATATTTAATCCCCATACACGAAAGAAAGGTAGAAATAAGCACTGGAGGAGAACAGAGCGCCGGAATGCAAAACGGACAACGGGGAAAATGCTCGAATGCATGAGATGAACACGTATGCAAATGCAATGCACATGCTGACATGATATGAGATGCATGACAACGATAACAACACACGGAGACAAAAACCCAAACCCGATAAATAAAATAACTTAACGCCGGAAACGGCAAGAGTTGAATTACATATTGGGTAAATCATATCCGATGTGTTACACATAACCCTGATATTCAAGCAAGGTGGATATAAATAACAAGATAAAAGTAAGAAGAGTGGATTGTCTTGTCACATTGTTCACGCTACAGTCGCAAACGTACCCAACTTTAGCGAATGAATAATTCTTAAAAATGATCTTTTTTTTTTCTTATGCAAAGTGTTCAGTAGAGATTCTGCAAAGTGCCAAGGAATCCGGGGAATGACCGAATTTAAGAGTCAAACACTACGGTGTTTACTCATGTCTACAACTCGTCGTCCTGACGGCCGGCGGTTGCCGTGGACAGCTTTGGAGTAGCCAAGCTCTCCAGCCAGACCTCGTCGCGGACGGTGGCGTATTCGTCGTCGTTGCGGTGCCATGTCCAAACGGCGCTCGTCTCGTTGACGATTCTCAGCCGACCGTGCCCGAAGCTCGCCTCCCGGAACACCGACAGGTGCGCTGACCTGTGATCCTTGTGGAACCTTCAACAAAACAACAAGAATCCCTTTTAAAATTTATAAGAAAGAGACCAAGGAGATCAGAAACAGTGAGATCGATCGCCTACTTGAGAGCAAGCCCTTCCCTGTTGCCGCCGTCGCCAATGGTGATGTACATCGGGCCCCGGCTGTCGGCCTCGTTGTCGTAGATCCTTGTCTGGCTCATCCACCAGCCAAAAAGTTAGCCTGTTTTGCACTTCATCGATGGAGCAAAAATATAGTAGTAGGGCTTACGAATCGCTCGTAGGCGTGAACGTGTCCGGAGAAGACGACGTCGACGCGGGCCTCGTAGAGGAGCCTCTCCATGGCGGCGCGCATCGCCTCGCCCTCCCCCTGGTGCGCCTGGTTGGTGTTGTACCACGGCGCGTGCAGCAGCACCAGCAGCCACGGCGTCTTCCGCCGGTCCACGCCGGCGAGGTCCCGCTCCAGCCACGCGTACTGCTCCGACCCTTGCTCGAACTCCGTGTAGGAGCCCAGCATCACGACGTGCGCCGCGCCGCCGGCCACGTCCAAGGAGTAGTAGAGGTTGGAGGCGGAGCCGCTCTCCTCGTGCGGCATGCGCCACCGCGCGTTGTACGCGACGAAGGGCGCGAAGCCCACGACGGGGAGCGCCTCCACCTCGTGGTTGCCCTCCGTCACCATCCACGGCCGCGCGCTCGCCAGCGGCTGCACCAGCCGCCCGAACGAGTCCCACAGCGGCTGCTGCGTGTCCGCGTACGACAGGTCGCCAGGGAGCAGCAGCATGTCGTAGTCCGCGCCGCCGATGTGCGACAGCGTCGACGCGGTCCAGCCTGTCTGGCCGAGGTCGCCGATGACGACGAGCTCGATCGGGAGGGACGCCGGTGGGGTCCTGAGGGTGAACTCGTCGCCGGCCTTGCCGCACCGGTAGTGGTAGGTCGTGCTGGCCGCCAGCGGGCCGATCGTCACGAGGTGGATCGCGCCGGACTTGTAGAAGAAGTAGCGGTACGTCGCGTGATTGCCGGTCGTGGACACCGTGTAGTTGCCGCGAGATTTGCCGTACTCCACCACCGACGGCGCGTTCCGGTCGTCAGTGACCCATGAAATCCGCATGCTGTTGCTTCCGACAGTTGAAATATGCACCTAACGGGTACCATGTTAAAATGTAAAATTAGTGAAAATACCCACAAAAGTAAACACAGTTACACATTTGTACAAGCACCCGATCCGTCATATTTTGTTTTTGTATAAACGTCCCTAAAACAAAGAATTGTATAAACACTAGCAAAAGAAGACCTGTGGCATAATAAATTCCTAAAAAAAGACCCGTGACATAAAGGCAAGTCTGAAAAAATATTTAAGTTATGAGCAAAACTTGTATTTATTTTAAATACACATAAGCACGTGTATCATATTTTGATAGAAGGGTAAGGCAAGAAAAAGATGGCTCGCTCTCTCCAACGGTCATCTCCCTCCCAGGCTCCGGCCGCCGCCAACGGGCCAATCCTCGGCCGCCGAGTCGCTCCCCCACAACCTCACCCGCCGGTACTTTGCTCCGAGGTCCGTCGGCCAGATAACGTCCTCAGTCTTCATGGTGTCGGCTCAGTTGCGTCGTCCCGCACGTCTGCGGAGGCGCCCCTTCCGGGCCGTTCACGGCCGGCTTCCGTCGACTTGGAACCGGACTGTGAAGGCTGGATTCAGGTCCGCAATCGTCGTCGCCAGCCCCGTTACGATGCGGCTCCTGCCGTCAAACATCTCGCTAGCTCCAAACCTTGGATTCCCCGGTGGCTGCTGGGTCGCTGCTTTAAATGTCTGGACGAGGGGCACCAGAAAGTGAATTGCTTCGGCGAGATTCGATGCCATAAGTGCTGGTTTTCGGGACATCTTGCCCGTGACTGCTCGTCGTTTCCCCATCGCCCTCCACCCCCCAGATCCAGATCCAGCCACGACCTCCCTTCGCGCGAGTCCGCTCAGCTCCAACCCTCCTCTGCTCCGGTGCCTCGCCCCCAGCGCGGCTCCGCCCGGCTCCATCCCCCCGTTGCTCCGGCGCCTTGCCCCCAGCGCGGTTCCGCCCAGCTCCAGCCTCGCGCTGCTCCGACGTCTCGCCCTCAGCGTGGTTCAGCTCGGCACCAAACCCACGCTGCTCCGGCGCCTCGACCGCAGCGTTGCCCGCCTCCGCCGCTCAGTATGGCGCACTACCCGTCGCTGGCCCACCAGCGCTTCCCTGGTGAACTCCTCACCCACGGCGACCCTGATCTGCGGCCAGCTAGGGGCGGCGGTATCATCGCGCGTACGGCGGGGATGGATGCTTTGGAGGCAGACTTCCGGAGCAGGGCGCTGCTCGCCACAGTGGGGGGCAGGAGGCCCGCGGTCTCCCCGGAGGCCCTGGTTCAATCCCTCACGAGGGTGTGCGGGGTCGAGAGGAGGCATGTCAGGGTCGAGGTAACACACCCGGCTGATTTCTTCATCACCTTCGCTTCCAACGCGGACTGCGACAACGTCTTCTCCCTTTCCGGCAAGCTACGGTGTGCTGGAGCGCCTATCTCCTTTCAGAGGTGGCATCGATGTGCCCAGGCCACCAGCGGCAAATTGGAGTTCTTCTGCAAGCTGGGTATAGAGGGGATGCCAGCAAGCGCCTGGGAGTGCGGAGCCATCAGTCAACTAATCAACAACCTCAATGGCCAACTGGTGGAGATCCTGCCGCCGGATGACCGCTGGCAATTGGAGGTTACAGCTTGGATGAAGAACCCCTCAGGCATTTCGAAGATCTATGACATGGAAGTTCCGGAGCCGGTTGGCCTGCCAGACTCTTTTGAGGAAGAGATTCAGAGGTCACCGCAGCATCCTTCGCCTCCAACGGACAGGCCGACGCTCATCCACCCTCTCACCATTCATGTACTGGATGTGGTGGATCGCACCGTCCCCTACATTCAGCTCAGGCCCAACTTCGTACCGAAGGATGACGAGGTCCTGACTAGAAGACACGATTACTCTCGTAGCTGCTTCCGGGGCAGAGTCGACGGTACGGGCCGGGGTGGGGTGCCCAACTCGGGTGCACATCCTTTCGGAGGCTCGGGCGGCTACGGCATGGCAGGCGACTGGGGCGGCGGTCGCCGTGTCAATGGAGTTCTTCCTCCAGCTGGCGGCAGCGCGTTGTCCACGCTGAGATCGGTGGTGACCCCTTCATCTACGGTGCACTCCTGCACGGCGGTCACCACGCCGGTGCAGCAGCGCGTCATCGAGCCCTCTGCAGCGGGTTCTGGGAGTGCGTCACAGGCTTTGGCCTCGACGGCGGTCGGTTCGAGAGCGGCGGTCTCCACGCCAATTCTGCAGCTCTCGGGCGCGCCCACGGCGGTGGGCTCGGGGGCACTAGTTTCGACGCCAACCGTCGATCGGGCTACACTTCAGGTCACTGCGGTGCCGCGTAGACTGTCCTTCAGCCCGCCTTGTAAAGAAGCCAGCACGTCAGAGGTTGGGGAAGTGGTGAGGGAGGAGATCTCATGTGGCAACACTGATCAGGGAGGCGAGGTGCAGACTTTGGTGGAGCTGGCGCCTCTCTCGGCTGCCGGATACATGCCCTCGACTGTTATGGTGCAGAAGGACCAACGGGAGGAGGAAGACTCAAGGCGTCAAGATAAAACTAATGAAGAGGGTAGATGCCAGGCTGATGCTACTTCTGATTCGCCGCAGCACGCCGGACAGGGCCTTCAAATTCAGATTCCGCATCGGTGTGATGATAGTCAGAGCCCTGTGCGCACACCTATCGCCGTTCCTCTGGGGGAGCATCTGCTACTCCCGCGTGTGGTGAACGGTCATAGAACTGCGGAGGAGATGCTTTGGCAAGGTCTGGGTCGTACACCTGCTCCATCCATACTGGGGCCTAGGCATTCGGCGTCGGGGCCAACACGCAGGAAGAAAACTCTACCGCCTAATTTCACTCCGAGGAGAAGTGCTCGGCTGTGCAAGGCAGCTGGTGCTCACAAGATGGGGCCAGTGCAGCGGGCCCAAACTGTCCTGCTTCGACAGATGGGAGTTATTCAGGTGGAGGAACAAGTTTCTGACAAAGCTCTGGATGAGTATATCAAGCTGTTCGACAAGCCGCTGGCGCCTCATCATGTCAAAGCGGTGATCGCTCTCTTTGCCCCTGGAGAAGTGGAGTTTGACGAACCAATGCAGCCCGGTTTTGGTGCTTTCTCCCTTCCTGATGCTGTGGAGCCATGTGGTGCTTAGGTGTGAGTGAGGGGTTGCAGTGGTCGTTGGGGTTTGTGTTATGGCCATGTCTTTAGGTGTGTTAGTGTGGAATGTTAGGGGGCTTAATAACCCTGCTAGAAGGTGCTCGATCAGATTGTTCACCCAGTCCTTCAATGTTTCTTTAATTTGTTTTCAAGAATCTAAGATGGCTTTGTTGGATGCCACTGTGGTTTGCGAGACTTTGGGCCCTACTTTTGATGGGTTTGATTTTCTGCCAGCAGAGGGCACGAGAGGTGGCATGTTGATGGCCTGGAAATTTGACAAGTTGCGAGTATTCAATGTTCAGAAGGATGAGTTTATGCTCTCGGCTCAGGTTATATCCTTGGAGGATGGCAAAAAGTGGTTGGTGTCCTCTGTTTATGGGCCTCAAGGTGACTATGACAAAATAAGGTTTCTTGAGCAGATGGTGCAATTTGGTGATCAAGTGCACCTACCGTGGATCGTTGTGGGTGACTTCAATCTAGTCTACTCTGAGCATGAGCGCAGCTCTGGAAGAGGGAATAGGAGGCTTATTTCCAAATTCAGACACACCATAAACAGGCTTGGGCTTCATGATATGCCTTTGATGGGTAGGCGATACACTTGGTGCAACCAGCAGGAGCAATCTATCATGGCTAGGCTGGACAGAGTGCTTTTCAACAACGATTGGGAGGAGATACACCCCATTAGTGATCTGTTATTGCTCAGCTCAAATATTTCAGATCACTCACCGTTGCTCCTCACTTGTTCTGCCGCTAGGCCGCGGGCTAGCCGCTTTCGCTTTGAGAACTTCTGGTGCAAACTCCCAAGCCGCTTTCGCTTTGAGAACTTCTGGTGCAAACTCCCAGGGTTCTTGGAGGTAGTTAAGGAGGCATGGGGACATGAAATTCTTGGTTGTGACCCGATGAAGATTCTGAGTATCAAGTTGTAGCGCACGGCGAAAGCATTAAGAAGTTGGGGTCAGAGGAGCATGAGCCGGCTGAATCTTCAGTTTCAGATTGCGAGCGAAGTCATTTTGCGTCTGGATACGGCACAAGAGGTCAGGACTCTGTCAGAGGAAGAGCTCAAGCTCAAAGATTTTCTAAAAGGCAAATGTTTGGCTTTTGCCTCCCTAGAAAGAGTGCGTCTTTGGCAACGCGCGAGAGTGCGGGATCTTAAGGAGGGGGACGCAAACTCCAAGTACTTCCACATGAAGGCTAATGGGAGACGTAGAAAACACTTGCTGCCGTATCTCAAAGCGGGTAACCAGACGGCAACGACTCTAGAGGACAAGTTGGATTTGGCTAGAAGCTTCTTCAGCAGCTTGATGGGCGCTCCGGAACACAGAAATCACACTATCTGTCTTGAAGAGTTGAACTTGGGGCAGCTCTCTCCGGAGATGGCAGCTGGTCTGGAAGGTGTGTTCACGGAAGAGGAAGTCAAGAAGATTATTATGGACATGCCCTCGGATAGAGCTCCGGGGCCGGATGGTTTCTCTGGGCTGTTCTTCAAGAGCTGCTGGGATATCATAGCGAAGGATTTTATGGCCTTTATGAAGGCGATGTACGATGGACGCTTCTACTCCTTCGGTGATCTCAATTCCTCCATCATAACCCTCCTGCCGAAGAAATTAGAGGCTCTGGAGATGGGTGATTTTCGACCCATCAATCTGATTCATGGGGCTGCCAAGATTTTTGCAAAAGTTCTCGCGGTTCGGGTGGCACCTTTTCTCCCAGCTCTAATATCTCAGGCTCAGAGTGCTTTTATCTGCAAGCGCAACATGCATGAAAACTTCAAGTTCGTGCGCAACACAGCTAGATGGCTCCATCAGAAGCGCAAGTCAGCAGTGTTAATGAAAATTGATATCTCCAAAGCCTTTGATACATTATCTTGGGAGTTCCTCCTTGAGGTGTTGAGGATGAGAGGCTTTGGATGACGTTGGTGCTCATGGATTTGTGGTCTCCTGTACACTGCATCTTCATCAGTTCTTATCAATGGAGAACTAAGTCAACCGTTTGCCTTGGGGCAGGGTGTTAGGCAAGGAGATTCTTTATCTCCTACTCTTTTCATCCTAGCCATGGACACACTGCATGGCATGTTGCAATGGGCGGTTCAACATCAGTTGCTGTCTGACATTGGGTGCAACACGAAGATTCCGAGGGCATCTATCTTTGCAGATGATGCAGTATTGTTTTTCAGGCCAGGTAGCTCAGACCTTCAAATCATATCCTCTATTCTAAAGCTACTTGGAGAGGCCACAGGCCTGAGAATCAACATGCAAAAGAGTACTATCACCACTATCCGTTGCGACGAAGAGGTAGCCGCGGTGGTGGAAGAGCACTTCCAGTGCAGGAGGCAACAATTCCCTATTCGATACCTGGGACTTCCTCTTTCCATTTATAGGATGCGACGTCAAGATCTGATTCCTCTCATTGACAAGTTCTCGGATAAATTGAAGGAGTGGAAGCCGAGGATGCTAGCTGTTGTGGGCTGCCTGACTCTAACCCGCTCGGTACTCATGGCCTTGCCTATACACCCGATGGCTGTGCTTCCCATGCCGGCATGGGCCATTAAGATTATTAACAGGTGATGTCGGGGGTTTATATGGAAAGGGGAGAAGGAAATCAATGGTGGCCATTGTCTTATGCCTTGGTCTAGAGTTTGTTTACCTCTAGAGGTGGGAGGGCTCGGTATTATTAATCTGAAGTGGTTCGGCTTCGCTCTTAGATGTAAGTGGCCTTGGTTACTCTGGGACGCTGAAGAGAGACCGTGGCAACTGATCCCCGAGGCAACGGAGAAGGAGGTGCAGGCCATGTTCTCCGCGGCCTGTCGCATAAGCTTGGGCGACGGCGAGTCCGCAAGGTTCTGGACGGATAAGTGGCTCCCGGATGGCCGCTCAATTGCTGAGTTGGCTCCGGCTTTGCTCTCCTTTGTCAAGTACAAAAACAAATCGGTAAGAGAGGCCTTGCAAGATAGGGCCTGGATCAGGGACATATATGGAGGTTTGTCGCTCATAGCCATGGGACAATACCTGAGGGTCTGAGATCTTGTTCAAGACACTTCGTTAAACTTGGGTATGAGGGATCGGCCAGTTTGGAAATTGACTCATGATCTGCAGTTTTCGATGAAGAGTGCATACCAGATGTTCTTCTTAGGGAACACTCGGTTTGCCTGTTATAAGCCAATCTGGAAATCCAAAGCGCCGCCGCGTTGCAAGTTTTTTATGTGGCTTGCTGTTCATAGAAGATGTCTGACGGCTGATAATTTAGAAAGAAGGAATTGGCCTTCCAACGAAGTTTGCCCCCTGTGTTCCTCTGAACCTGAAACTTGCTCGCACTTATTTGTGCACTGCAGTTTTAGTATTCAGGTTTGGGAGAGGTTCAGAGCATGGGCAAAAGTTGATTTTCAGATTCCAAATATCAACTTCAGCACCACGGAAGACTGGTGGTTGAATGCTAGGGCGGGGATCCCCAAGCAAATGAGGCGTAATTTTGATACAATTGCCATCCTTCTACATTGGAGAATCTGGAAGGAAAGAAATGCAAGGATATTCGAAAACGTGGCGAGCACTCCTGACAAGGTTCGGGATCTGATCTTGGAGGATATACACATGTGGAGAGCGGCCGGCTGTATCAGCGACTTGGCGACATAACCTGGCCGGGAGCGTGTTTCAGTTTTGACTGGGGGCTCAATTCTTCAAGCCGGATGACCGGTTTAGCTGCATCAAGGAGAGCTGGCTGCAGGCAAGGGCCGGTGTGCCCAAGATGATGAGTCGCAACTTGACCAGACGGCTAGCAGCACAGAAAGAGTGCTGGATCTGGTGCGTGAAGTCATTCAGCGGATGCATTTCCAGCGACTAGCTTTGACCAAACTTGTTTGTTCAGGCTCACGTGTGTCCATCGCTGTTCTAGGAGAACATCCTCTGGTTTTCAGTTCTAGTGCGCCTAGACTGTTAACCATCTTGTATTTCTTTCCCATCTAATAAAGTTCGGCCAATGGCCCTTCGAATAGAAGGGGTAAAGAAACTCATCCACAAGTTTACAATCCGGGTACATGATCCATACGCCGACTACTCGCTACGCCCTGCGTATACAACTCCGCAAATAGTACTTGCAAATCCCCTCCGAGCACAATTCTTAATAAATAAAAACAGAATTCCAAGTTTTAGAAAAATCGGAAAATTAAACACATACATAGGGATGCATACCACATGTTTGCAAAGTTTTAGAAAACTCTGGGTTGCCCAGTGCTAGCAGTTGCTCACAAATGATATTGAACTAGAAAGGTTGGGCGCGCTTTGTTGCGCCGTTGGTGTTGTTGGGTTTCTTAAAAAAAATACTCACTCTGTTTTAAAATAGAAGGTGTATTACCTTTTTGAAAGTCAAGCTTGTTAATTTTGATAAATTTTTCAGAGAAATGTATCAAGATCCATAATATCAAATTGGTATGATAGATTCATCATGAAATGGGTTTTCATATTTCTTTTGTTCAATATTGTGGATGTTGATATTTTTTTCTCTGAACTTGGTCAAAGTTGAAGAAATTTAATTTGCCAAAAAAAACTAAAACCCCTTATATTTTGGAACCGATGGAATATTTAGTTTGGGCATGTGGGGGAGATGGTGGAGTGTGTTTATTTTTATTTATAATGCAATGATTTGATGGGCCTTTCATAGTGTGGTACTACCTCCGTCCTGGTTTATTGATCCCTTTTGTATTCTGTGCCAAATTTTGACCTTAAATTTAACTAACGAAATCTTAATGCATGTCATAGAAAATAATATCATTGGAAACATCAAATACGAATCCAACGATATAATTTTTGGTGACATGCATTAATATTTTCTTAGTTAAACCAAGACGGAGGTAGTATGTGTTATCCGCTAACCAACATATATTCATGTGGGGGCAATTTCTGCGTCGGTGGTTGCATGTACTATATTGGTGATACAATAGCACATGTTGCCTT
Source organism: Triticum urartu (assembly GCF_003073215.2). Lineage (NCBI taxonomy): Eukaryota > Viridiplantae > Streptophyta > Magnoliopsida > Poales > Poaceae > Triticum > Triticum urartu. Next base: position 196,529,741 of record NC_053026.1, on the reverse strand, counting down.
TTTTTCTAGGTGGTGGGAGGGTGTGTGGGACTGATATGTTTTTATAGACCGGTTGCTGCTGATTTATTTGAAAAATCATTCACCCGTATTTAGACCAAATTCAAAATCGAATACCTCAACTGAACGAAAGAGTTTTAGAATTAAAGAACGTATGAAAGCAAAACAATTGAACGGGAGAGTTCTTTTAGAAATTGTTGATCGAGTCAAAATCAGGTGACTCAATTCTGATTTGAAGATCTCAATTAATTATGAGGCCTTAAAAATTAGAAAGCTTAGTGTATAGTATAAAATAATTGAATAAAAGAGCTTTGAAAAATTGTTGACCCGATTAAAATCAGATAACCAATTTTAATTGGAGACTTCAAGGGACAAAGGAGCATTGTGTTATCAAGGATTTGGTCTTGAAATTTGCCTAAGGATGGAAACTACAGTCCGGAGAACTACAGTCCCGCAAAAAAAGAAAAACAAATCTACAGTCCCGGGAACGGCCAGCCCGAGTACGAGGCTCGGCTTGGGTGCGTGGTTTTTCTTTTATAAAAAAAATGCTAACATGGGCTGCTCTCTAAGCTTTTGGTGAAATGCGAGTTTTCAGAAAATTCACGTTTCTTTTAAATGATATTTGGCCGTGCAGAGAAGGCGACTACTTTTCGTACTGAGTAGAGTACTGACGATGTCAGTTTCATCATCTTTATAGTAGGCACAACTGGACTGGTGGGTGGAGGAATTAAACCCCTCTGTTAAAATCTGCACATGATCATGGCAGCATCTTGTACAGACATCAAGAATCAAGCAGCGTTTTTCTTCTTCGAGGAACTTTGTAAGTGTTGCAAACAGTACTAAGGGGTAACTGAAATTAACCACAGATTTAGTTGCTAACATCGAGATCAGATTATCCATTGTCATTGTTATCCATTGTTTGGGTATCTGCTAAACATCGAAGATGATCTGTCTATACAAGCAAAAAAGCAACGCATGGGGGATAAAACAGAGTTGACCGATCAAGGACGCTTCTGCCACCAAATTTTTGACCGCGAAAATTCTTATGAATCAGCTGCGCACGTCTCCGTGTGACAAAACGAACAAGAAGCAGCTAAAAAATAACTCCGCAAGAAACGCCAAATTCTTGCACACACATTTGAGAGTTGTTCAGGGCCAAAAATCCGCCCTTACCTGCTGAGGATGAGCCGCTGGCTTGTCGTGCGCCGTCAGCACGAGCGGGCTCGGCGGCGGCCGGACGTACTCGTCGGCGCGCGCGCAGAGAAACACCAGCGACGTGAGCCCCTGCATGAGCAGCCTCCACGAGTGCGCCATGGCTCCCACCAACAAGTCCCCGTAGAAGGTGCCGGTGACGCTGCGCCCGAGCGCCGCCTGGTTCACGCAACGAAGGCACCGCTCGTTGGCCGCCGCGAAGAGGACCCTGGCCACGCCGAGGACGCTGCCGGCCGCGGCGTGGTATAAAACGCGGGTGAGCGCAACGGCCACGCGGAATGCCGCGCACATGAACAGTAGCGTGCGGAGCAGAATGGCGGTCCGCCTCTTACGCGTGTCGCCGCGATGCCAGGAGGAGGTCGTCCCCTCCGTCGCCGTCACCGTCGCCGACCTTGGCTTTAAGAAGCACGGGACCTGGTAGGGTGTAGCCGCACGCCATTACGTTAATAGTATTATGGGACGAAGACTTTCTGCAGAGCATGTTGTGGCCTCGTAGTCGTAGGTATCCGGAGGAGCATATCCTTGCTCCTGGCGGAGATGCCACGGGCGTTTGTCTTACCTGACATGTGCCGTCGGCGGCTGTGGCGGTTGCGGCTGCCGGAGAGGAGGTGCGCGCTCGTGCTGGTGCTGGCGGTGGCGGGGTGGTGGAGGGGGAGGAAGGGAGGAGATAGGTAGGCTGGGGCTGGCATTGCTGCAACTTTTACCGAAGCTTTTTTTTATCTGTTCCTCCTCTTTTCTCTTTTCTGCATTCTTTTGAGCGAGCCTCCGTGGCAATATATGTCGCTGTTTGGATCATTGGATGGGAGCTGAAAGCAGCACGCCAGCTGCTACTGACGCATTGGAGGTTGATAACCTGATGGGGACAGGAGAGGCTGAAGACATGCGAGGTGGCCAGCAATCTAGTCAGTGAATCGCTTTATGACTTTGATAGAAGGAGTCTGGATAATTGCAATGAGTCAATGATTATGATTTCTTTCCAAAACTAGTTACCGACCCATGCACCTTCATGGGCCAGTAGCTATTACTACAACGGAAAATGCATTGCAACTCTCGGGTGCCACACAACCTTATATGAAAAATGCATTGAAATATAAGAAAAATATGATTATTTTTTTTGAAATTTTGGGATATGAAACCTGAGTGTTCGTTGTACACATGTGCTCGTTTTCTTGAGGAATGGGTGCGCGTGGTATGCGCGGCATAGGAATTACAGTCCGACATATGTCACATTCAGTTTTTTAATACACATTTGATTTTTTTATCCTTTTTATTGGCATTACCATGGGCACCTATTACCCATGAAACTGAACATGTGTGTACAACGGGCACCCAAGTTTCATATCCCAAAATTTCAGATTTTTTTACTTTTCTAATATGTTTCTTAATGCTTTTTTCATATAGGGGTGTGTGGCACCCAAGAGCCACAAATCCTCATCCTTACTACAACACATAACTTAGGGCATCTCCAATGCCGTGCCGCAAAACACTTGCATGTTTTTTGTCATCCAACAATGTGTCGTTAACGTCTTGAACATGTCCGCATGTCTGAGTTTCAGCAAACCAAATGCAAAGTTAGGGGAGGTTTGCGTGAGTATGGACCATCATCACGTAGGACTCCGACAACCCCGGCTACCCAAAACCTCATTTGGAGCCCATGAATTTGGCTGCATCCACACTGTTATGGTGCCAAAGCATGCACATTCCCACCCTCTCTAGCAGATTGATGTCGCCGTCCACCCATGTTCCCGGCCTTTTCGTCGTCCGTCGCCGCATGAATCCGTTCGTACCATTGCCGGAGTCGAAGAAGGAGGATGAAACTTTGGTGGCCGCCTGGAAGATCAACTCGATGACCCGCAACGTGGGCCACCGCGTCTAAAGGATCAAGGAGAAAGTGGCTTTGGTGGCCGTCCACCCGCCATCTCCTAAGAAGGACGGAGTGCCGGGACGGGGGTGATTGGCCGAGCGGGGATAGGGCATCGCCGCTGCCAATGTAGTCATCGCTCCGGCCAATGCAGATATGCAACAGACGTACTACTATGCGGCGATGCAGCTCAGTCATCAGCACCCATCCTCGGCTACTCTCGGCACATCCAGGCCATGGGTTGTCGACCTAAACGAACCTGTTCATTTCGCCGAGTCACCACTGTTATAGCTTGTTTGGTTGCAGACGTCCGGTGTGGCAATTGGGTGTCTGCTCTCTGTTTGCTGACATATCTCACCCGAGCAGGACGCCGAAAAATGATGGGGATAAGTTGAATATCATCCATGGCGGATGTGGCTTTGAGAACGAACAATTGGGGACTCCTAAACAGAGATATACAACGAGTCGCCGGGCACAAACAGCGAGCAGCCGGGCATGTACAACGAGTAGTTGGGCACATACACCCAGCCGCCATACTCATATGCCAAGAAGACGGGCCTTGATATGGAGGATTGGTCAGCCGACGATGACCGAAAGAAGAGTGGGTGGGGAGAAAGCTCTAATTGGAGGGAGGACGAATTGTTGTGCAAAGCTTGGTCGGCCACTAGTGTGGATCTGTTTCAAGGCATGGAGCAAAGAGGCTTTCAGTACAATGTTCATACTTGGTTCCATGAGCACAAGAACTTCGATCCCTACAGCATGGAAGTGATCCGAGATCATTCGATAAAGTCGCTCTCCCATTGATGATACATGTCAGAGCCCTAGAATAAAGTGTTGGGAACGCAGTATTTCAAAAAATTTACCTACGATCACGCAAGATCTATCTAGGAGATGCATAGCAACAAGAGGGGAGAGTGTGTCTACGTACCCTCGTAGACCGAAAGCGGAAGCATTAAGTAACACGGTTGATGTAGTCGAACATCTTCGCGATCCAACCGATCAAGTACCGAATGCACGGCACCTCCGCGATCTGCACACGTTCAGCTCGGTGATGTCCCTCGTGCTCTTGATCCAGTTGAGGCCGAGGGTGAGTTGCGTCAGCATGATGGCGTGTTGACGGTGATGATGAAATTACCGACGCAGGGCTTCGCCTAAGCACTACGACAATATGACCGAGGTGGAAAACTGCGGAGGGGGGCACCGCACATGGCTAAAGATCAACTTGTGTGTCTATGGGGTGCCCCTTCCCCCGTATATAAAGGAGGGGAGGAGGAGGAGGGCCGGCCTCAAGGGGCGCACCCAAAGGGGGGATTCCTACTCCTAGTAGGAGTAGGTTTCCCCCTTTCCTAGTCCAAGTAGGAGAAGAAGGAAGGAGAGGGAGAGGGAGAAGGAAAGAGGGGGACGCCGTCCCCTCCTAGTCCAATTCGGACCAGCCCATGGGGGGCGTGATGCCTCCCCTTGTGGCCATTCTCTCCTTTCCACTAAAGCCCAATAAGGCCCAATACTTCCCCCGGCGAATTCCCGTAACTCTCCGGTACTCTGAAAAATACCCGAATCACTCGGAACCTTTCCGATGTCCGAATATAGCATTCCAATATATCGATCTTTATGTCTCTACCATTTCGAGACTCCTCGTCATGTCCGTGATCTCATCCGGGACTCCGAACAACCTTTGGTACATCAAATCACATAACTCATAATACAAATCGTCATCGAACGTTAAGCGTGCGGACCCCACGGGTTCGAGAACTGTGTAGACATGACCGAGACACATCTCCGGTCAATAACCAATAGCGGAACCTGGATGCTCATATTGGCTCCTACATATTCTACGAATATCTTTATTGGTCAAACCGCATAACAACATACGTCATTCCCTTTGTCATCGGTATGTTACTTGCCCGAGATTCGATCGTTGGTATCATCATACCTAGTTCAATCTAATTACCGGCAAGTCTTTTTACTCATTTCGTAAAGCATCATCCCGTAACTAACTCATTAGTCACATTGCTTGCAAGGCTTATAGTTATGTGCATTACCAAGAGGGCCCAAAGATACCTCTCCGACAATTGGAGTGACAAATCCTAATCTCGATCTATGCCAACTCAACAAACACCATCGAAGACACCTGTAGAGCATCTTTATAATCACCCAGTTACGTTGTGACATTTGATAGCACACTAAGTGTTCCTCCGGTATTCGAGAGTTGCATAATCTCATAGTCAGAGGAACATGTATAAGTCATGAAGAAAGCAATAGCAATAAACTAAACGATCATAGTGCTAAGCTAACGGATGGGTCTTGTCCATCACATCATTCTCTAATGATGTGATCCCGTTCATCAAATGACAACACATTGTCTATGGCTAGGAAACTTAACCATCTTTGATTAACGAGCTAGTCTAGTAGAGGCATACTAGGGACACTCTGTTTGTCTATGTATTCACACATGTACTAAGTTTCCGGTTAATACAATTCTAGCATGAATAATAAACATTTATCATGATATAAGGGAATATAAATAACAACTTTATTATTGCCTCTAGGGCATATTTCCTTCAGTCTCCCACTTGCACTAGAGTCAATAATCTAGTTCACATCGTCATGTGATTTCACACCAATAGTTCACATCTTTATGTGATTAGTTCACATCTTCATGTGACTAATACCCAAAGGGTTTACTAGAGTCAATAATCTAGTTCACATCGCTATGTGATTAACATCCAAAGAGTGATCATGTTTTGCTTGTGAGAGAAGCAACATTCAGATCTGTATGTATTTTGCAAATTTCTATGTCTACAATACTCTGCACGGAGCTACTCTAGCTAATTGCTCCCACTTTCAATATGTATCTAGATCGAGACTTAGAGTCATCTAGATCGGTGTAAAAAGCTTGCATCGACGTAACTCTTTACGATGAACTCTTTTATCACCTCCATAACCGAGAAATATTTCCTTAATCCTCTAAGGATAATTTTGGCCGCTGTCTAGTGATCTACTCCTAGATCACTATTGTACTCCCTTGCCAAAATCATGCTAAGGTATACAATAGGTCTGGTACACAACATAGCATAATTTATAGAACCTATGATTGAGGCATAGGGAATGACTTTTCATTCTCTTTCTATTTTCTGTCATGGCCGGGTTTTGAGTCTTTACTCAATTTCACATGTTACAACTCAGGCAAGAACTCCTTCTTTGACTGATCCATTTTGAACTCCCTCAAAATCTTATCAAGGTATGTAATCATCGAAAGTCTTATCAAGCGTCTTGATCTATCTTTATAGATCTTGATGCCCAATATGTAAGTAGCTTTACAGGTAATTCTTTCTTTGAAAAACTCCTTTCAAATTCTCCTTTATGCTTTCCAGAAAATTCTACATCATTTCCGATCAACAATATGTCATTCACATATACTTATCAGAAATGTTGTAGTGCTCCCACTCACTTTCTTGTAAATACAGACTTCACTGCAAGTCTTTATAAAACTATATGCTTTATCAACTCATCAAAGCGTATATTCCAACTCCGATATGTTTGCACCAGTCCATAGATGGATCGTTGGAGCTTGCACACTTTGTTAGCACCTTTAGGATTGACGAAACTTTCTTGTTGTATCATATACAACTCTTTTTTTCAGAAATCCATGAAGGAATGCAGTTTTGACATCCATTTGCCAGATTTCATAAAATGTGCCAATTGCTAACATGATTCAGACAGACTTAAGCATCACTACGAGTGAGAAAATCTCATCGTAGTCAACACCTAGAACTTGTCGAAAACTTTTTTTTGACAATTCGAGCTTTGTAGATAGTAACACTACTATCAGCGTCCGTCTTCCTCTTTAAGATCCATTTATTCTCAATGGCTTGCCGGTCAATGGGCAAGTCCACCAAAGTCCACACTTTGTTCTCATACATGGATTCTATCTCAGATTTCATGGCCTCAAGCCATTTTGCGGAATCTGGGCTCATCATCGCTTCCTCATAGTTCGTAGGTTCGTCATGGTCAAATAACATGACCTCCAGAACAGGATTACCGTACCACTCTGGTGCGGATCTTACTCTGATTGACCTACGAGGTTCGATAGTAACTTGATCAGAAGTTTTCATGATCATCATCATTAGCTTCCTCACTAATTGCTGTATGAATCATTGGAACTGATTTCTATGATGAACTACTTTCCAATAAGGGAGCAGGTACAATTACCTCATCAAGTTCTACTTTCCTCCCACTCACTTCTTTCGAGAGAAACTCCTTCTCTAGAAAGGATCCACTCTTGGCAACAAAGATATTGTCTTCGGATCTGTGATAGAAGGTGTACCCAACAGTTTTTTTGGGTATCCTATGAAGACGCACTTCTCCGATTTGTGTTTGAGCTTATCAGGTTGAAACTTTTTCGCATAAGCATCGCAACCCCAAACTTTAAGAAACGTCAGCTTAGGTTTCTTGCTAAACCACAGTTCATACGGTGTCTCAACGGATTTTTAGACGGTGTCCTATTTAACGTGAATGCAAATGTCTCTAATGCATGACCCCAAAACGATAGTGGTAATTCGGTAAGAGACATCATACATTGAACCATATCTAATAAAGTACGGTTATGACGTTCGAACACACCATTACATTGTGGTGTTCTAGGTGGCATGAGTTGCAAAACTATTCCACACTGTTTCAAATGAAGACCAAAATCGTAACTCAAATATTGTTTTCCGCGATCATATCATAGAAACTTTATATTCTTGTTACGATGATTTTCCACTTCACTCTGAAATTCTTTGAACTTTTCAAATGTTTCAGACTTATATTTCATCAAGTAGATATACCCATATCTGCTCAAATCATCTGTGAAGGTCAGAAAATAACGATACCCGCCGTGAGCCTCAACACTCTTTGGACCGCACACATCAGTATGTATTATTTCCAACCAGTCTGTTGCTCGCTCTATTGTTTTGAAGAATGGAGTCTTAGTCATCTTGCCCATGAGGCAAGGTTCGCAAGCATCACTTGATTCATAATCAAGTGATTCCAAAAGTCCATCAGAATGGAGTTTCTTCATGCGCTTTACACCAATATGACCTAAACGGCAGTGCCACATATAAGTTGCACTATCATTATTAACTTTGCATCTTTTGGCTTCAATATTATGAATATGTGTATCACTACGATCGAGATTCAATAAACCATTCACCTTGGGTGTATGACCACAGTAGGTTTTATTCATGTAAACAGAATAACAATTATTCTTTGACTTAAATGAATAAACGTATTGCAATAAACATGATCCAGTCATATTATGCTCAACACAAACACCAAATAACATTTATTTTAGGTTCAACACTAATCACGAAGGTAAAGGGAGCGTGCGATGGTGATCTTATCAACCTTGGAATCACTTCCAACACACATCGTCACCTTGCTCTCAACTAGTCTTTGTTCATTTTGCAACTCCTATTTCGAGTTACTAATCTTAGCAACTGAACCGGTAAAAAATACCCTAGGGTTACTACGAACACTAGTAAACTACACATCAATAACATGTATATCAAATATACTTTTGTTCACTTTGCCATCCTTCTTATCCGCCAAGTATTTGGGGTAGTTCTGCTTCCAGTGACCATTCCCTTTGCAGTAGAGGCACCCAGTTTCAGGCTTAGGTCTAGCTTTGGGCTTCTTCACGGGAATGGCAACTTGCTTGCCATTCTTCTTGAAGTTCCCTTTCTTTCCCTTGCCCTTTTACTTGAAACTAGTGGTCTTGTCAAGCATCAACACTTGATGTTTTTTCTTGATTTCTACCTTCACCAATTTCAGCATCACGGAGAGCTTGGGAATCGTTTCCGTTATCCCTTGCATATTATAGTTCATCATGAAGTTCTAGTAACTTGGTGATAGTGACTAGAAAACTCTGTCAATCACTATCTTATCTGGAAGATTAACTCCCACTTGATTCAAGTGATTGTAGTACTCAGACATTCTGAGCACATGCTCACTAGTTGAGCTATTCTCCTCCATCTTGTAGGAAAAGTACTTGTCAGAGGTCTCATACCTCTTAACACGGGCATGAGTCTGAAATACCAATTTCAGCTCTTGGAACATCTCATATGCTTTGTGGCATTCAAAATGTTTTGAAGTCCCGGTTCTAAGCCATAAAGTATGGCACACTAAACTATCAAGTAGTCATCATATCGAGCTTGTCAAACATTCATAATGTCTGCATCTGCTCCTACAAAAGGTCCATCACCTAGCGGTGCATCAAGGACATAATTCTTCTGTGCAGCAATGAGGATAATCCTCAGATCACGGAGCTAGTCCGCATCATTGCTACTAACATCTTTCAACATAGTTTTCTCTAGGAACATATCATAAATAAAACGGGGAAGCTATACGCGAGCAATTGATCTACAACATAGATATGCAAATACTATCAGGACTAAGTTCATGATAAATTTAAGTTCAATTAATCATATTACTTAAGAACTCCCACTTAGATAGACATCCCTCTAATCATCTAAGTGATCACATGATCCATATCAACTAAACCATGTCCGATCATCACGTGAGATGGAGTAGCTTTCAATGGTGAACATCACTATGTTGATCATATCTACTATATGATTCACGCTCGACCTTTTGGTCTCACTGTTCCGAGGACATATCTGCATATGCTAGGCTCGTCAAGTTTAACCCGAGTATTTTGCGTGTGCAAAACTGGCTTGCACCCATTGTATGTGAACGTAGAGCTTATCACACCCGATCATCACATGGTGTCTCGGCACGACGAACTATCGCAACGGTGCATACTCAGGGAGAACACTTATACCTTGAAATTTTATTAAGGGATCATCTCATAATGCTACCGTCGTACTAAGAAAAATAGGATGCATAAAAGATAAACATCACATGCAATCAAAATATGTGACATGATATGGCCATCATCATCTTGTGCCTTTGATCTCTATCTCCAAAGTACCGTCATGATCCCATCGTCATCGGCATGACACCATGATCTCCATCATCTTGATCTTTATCAACGTGTCGTCACATGGTCGTTTCGCCAACTATTGCTATCGCATAGCAATAAAGTAAAGAAATTATATGGCGCTTGCATCTTATGCAATAAAGAGACAACCATAAGGCTCCTGCCACTTGCCGATAACTGTAACAAAACATGATCATCTTATACAACAACGTCTTGACCATATCACATCACAACATGCCCTGCAAAAACAAGTTAGACGTCCTCTACTTTGTTGTTGCAAGTTTTACGTGGCTGCTACGGGCTTAGCAAGAACCATTCTTACCTACGGCATAAAAACCACAACGTGGTATAGTGATTACTTTTTGATCTTCAGAAAGAACCCTGTTCATTGAATCCCATTCAACTAAAGTTGAAGAAACTGACACCCACCAGCCACCTGTGTGCAAAGCATGCCGGTAGAACCAGTCTCATGAACGCGGTCATGTAATGTCGGTCCGGGCCGCTTCATCCAACAATACCGCCGAATCAAGAAACAACTAGTGACGACAAGCAATATGTATATTCCCATGCCCACAACTCCTTTGTGTTCTACTCGTGCAAACAACATCTACGCATAGACCTGGCTCGGATGCCACTGTTGGGGAACACAGTATTTCAAAAAATTTACCTAAGATCACGCAAGATCTATCTAGGAGATGCATAGCAACGAGAGGGGAGAGTGTGTCTACGTACCCTCGTAGACCAAAAGCGGAAGCGTTAAGTAACATAGTTGATGTAGTCGAACGTCTTCGCGATCCAACCGATTAAGTACCGAACGCACGGCACCTCCGCGATCTGCACACGTTCAGCTCGGTGACGTCCCTCGTGCTCTTGATCCAGTTGAGGCCGAGGGTGAGTTGCGTCACCACAATGGCGTGTTGACGGTGATGATGAAATTACTGATGCAGGGCTTCGCCTAAGCACTACAACAATATGACCGAGGTGGAAAACTGTGGAGGGGGCACTACACACGGCTAAAGATCAACTTGTGTGTCCATGGGGTGACCCCTCCCCCGTATATAAAGGAGGGGAGGAGTAGGAGGGCCAGCCTCAAGGGGCGCGCCCAAAGGGGGGATTCCTACTCCTAGTAGGAGTAGGTTTCCACCTTTCCTAGTCCAAGTAGGAGAAGAAGGAAGGAGAGGGAGAGGGAGAAGGAAAGAGGGGGGCGCCGCCCCCTCCTAGTCCAATTCGGACCAGCCCATGGGGGCATGATGCCTACCCTTGTGGCCATTCTCTCCTTTCCACTAAAGCCCAATAAGGCCCAATACTTTCCCCGACGAATTCCCGTAACTGTCCGGTACTCCGAAAAATACCAGAATCACTCGGAACCTTTCCGATGTCCGAATATATCCTTCCAATATATCGATATTTACGTCTCGACCATTTCAAGACTCCTCGTCATGTCCGTGATCTCATCTGGGACTCCGAACAACCTTCGGTACATCAAATCACATAACTCATAATACAAATCGTCATCGAACGTTAAGCGTGCGGACCCCACAGGTTCGAGAACTATGTAGACATGACCGAGACACATCTCCGGTCAATAACCAATAGCGGAACCTGGATGCTCATATTGGCTCCTAGATATTCTACGAAGATCTTTATCGGTCAAAGCACATAACAACATACGTTGTTCCCTTTGTCATCGGTATGTTACTTGCCCGAGATTCGATCATCGGTATCATCATACCTATTTCAATCTCATTACCGGGAAGTCTCTTTACTCGTTCCGTAATGCATCCTGTAACTAACTCATTAGTCACATTGCTTGCAAGGCTTATAGTGACGTGCATTACCGAGAGGGCCCAAAGATACCTCTCCAACAATCGGAGTGACAAATCCTAATCTCGATCTATGCCAACTCAACAAACACCATCGAAGACACCTGTAGAGCATCTTTATAATCACCCACTTACGTTGTGACGTTTGATAGCACACTAAGTGTTCCTCCAGTATTCGAGAGTTGCATAATCTCATAGTCAGAGGAACATGTATAAGTCATGAAGAAAGCAATAGCAATAAACTAAACGATCATAGTGCTAAGCTAACGGATGGGTCTTGTCCATCACATCATTCTCTAATGATGTGATCCCGTTCATCAAATGACAACACATGTCTATGGCTAGCAAACTTAACCATCTTTGATTAACGAGCTAGTCTAGTAGAGGCATACTAGGGACACTCTGTTTGTCTATGTATTCACACATGTACTAAGTTTCCGGTTAATACAATTCTAGCATGAATAATAAACATTTATCATGATATAAGGAAATATAAATAACAACTTTATTATTGCCTCTAGGGCATATTTCCTTCATAAAGTTTGTAGTTAGTTGCATCAGGGTCATTCATGCATCATATTTGAATTCAAAGAAATTTTAATTGAGGAAAAATTCAAAGCCTCAAAATTAAATAAAGGGAAAAACCCTAACATCTCATTCAATGTACCAAGATGCCTGTCGGGGGGATAGACCCTGGGTAGCCTCATCCGCACCCCTTAACATTTCAAGACATCGGGGCTGGCATAGCCCCTCAAGCCAACAGACCACGCGGTCGGCTTCCAGAAGACGGTGAACCCCAAGAAGGCGGCTTGGGGGGCAGGCCGGGTTCCAGCAGCCGGCCCCCTTCCTCTCAGAGTCTACACTCACCCACTACGACAAGACGGAGCATAGCTAAAGTGCCACCTGCTCCCCCCGAATCCCGGAGAAGCATGGCTACAGTGTGCGCTGACCAAGCAGCCACCTACCCGCCTAATGCGGGACCGTAGCCATACGACTCGTGACGCGGCCTCCGTCATCAGGGACGGAGCTACAACGAAAGGCAATCGGCGTGGCCCGCAGGCTGCGGGCCCTACCTGTCGGCCGGATTCTTGGCAGTCGGCGAGGCCCTCTAGAGGCGGGCCCCAGCAGCCGGTGAAGAACCTGGCGACCCTAGCCACTGACACCCGGGTCCTACACCCGGACGTATTACCATTGTACCCCTGGGGGATTGGCTTATAAAATCCCCAGGGCTCACCCATGCAAAGGGTTCAGCCCTCATTCCACACACACTCACCACAGCTAGGAGAAGAGAGGTAGCTCTACCCTTCTTTCTCCTCTAGCAATACAGCTCAAGGAGCAACCTTGTATACACTTGATCATAGTCATTATAGTAGGACTAGGGGTGTTATCTCTCCGGAGAGCCCCGAACTTGGGTACGTCTCGTGTGCTACCGAGCTCGTGCTCACTCTCGCTTCCAGAACCCGACAACGCCCTCATGGCTCCACCCACGATAAGCCACCCCCTGGCATCTGACATGAGATTACCACGACAATGCCTTATAAATGGGTCTGAGAATTTTGGCAAAAGCTATATTGCAATCCAAAAATTATGAACATTTATAAGTAATTATTTTGGGCATGTGAATTTAATTCATATTGTACTTGAATCGAGGCTGTAATTTATATAAATCAGATTATAGCTCCAATAATTCTGAAAACCTGTTGAGGGTCTCTGGAATAGTTCATTTAGCATCCACAACATTTTTCATAATTTAAAAAATTGGTCTAGTTTGAAAATCAAATCAAAGACAGATTGAACAATTAGCAAAAGAGAAACAAAAATAGAAAAGGATAGAAGCTCATCTGGCTTACCTCGGCCTACTACTATAGCAGAGGCCTAGCCCACCGGAGCCACAATCCTCAAGCTCCTGCCGAGAGGACACCGAGCGTGTGCCCGCACATGCCCGCCACTTGCTGGCTGCCTGCCGCCTCCCGATGTTGCTATGGACTCCATGTGTCTCGAGAGCTGTCTGGATCCCCCTCTACCCCTCCTCAGGCTCTCTCTCTCCCTCTCTTCCCTGTGAGCACCCAAGAACGCCGCTCCTCATCGACGCGACCACCGAGCGCCCCTCGCCTAGCTAGTGTGTCCAGCACCCATGTCCATAAGCCCTAATGTTATAATATCGTGTTCAACAATTTGGCCACTCCCCATAAGGATTTCGTACGACTTAATCTAGAAGTTGTTCCTTATGGATCCTTTGTGTTTCCAAAGTCTGACCTTTAGTTGATGTTCTAGATACCAAACATTACATATAATTGAGTTAGTACATAAAGGAGAACATTAGAAGCAGGGTGCTAAATGTCTCTCGATCGATCATCTAGATTTTGTTTCCTTGGTCCAGTCAAGGTAAAATCTGAGAACGTGTTATCTTCCTTTGCATCTGCATCCTCCATCACTATTCAACATGGTAGTATGAAGTGTTGCTAGGATATTTGGCATGGATGTTGGTAAAACCTTGGTGAATATGAAAATGCTCAAGTTTGTGAAAGCACGCTCAGACACTGGGTTATATCTTCTGTATCAACTGGAATGTGCCATCCATTTATCAAGTGTTCTATAACCATAATTTCATTTCTAATCTGAGTATGCCATTTCTTTCGAGGACGAGCAGGAATTAAGCTTGGGGATGCAGATACGTCTTCATCATATCTATAATTTTTTATTGTCCCATGCCAATTTTATACAACTTTCACATACTTTTCGCTATAATTTATATGATTTATTGGACTAACATATTGATCCAGTGCCCAGTGCCAGTTTCTGTTTGTTGCATGTTTTTTGTTTCGACGAATATCCATATCAAACGAAGTCCAAATGCGATAAAAATTAAGGGAGAATTATTTTGGAATATATGTGATTTTTGGGAGGTGGAATCAATGCAAACAGAGGCCCATGGCCTCGACTACCCACCAAGGCACGACCTGCCCCCCATGGCGCGCAGTGGTGCCTAGTGAGCACCCTGTAAGTCGGTTGGGACTCTTCTTCTGCCGCAAGGAAGCTTATATCCGGAAAAAAATCATGTTAAAGTTTCAGCACAATCGGAGTTACGGATCTCTGAATATTTAAGAAACGGTTTTCGGTCAGAAAACAAGGAACGTGAAACAGAAGAGAACAAAGCGAGCGATATATATATATATATATATATATATATATAGAGAGAGAGAGAGAGAGAAAGAGAGAGAGAGAGATCCAATCCCGGAGGGGCTCCCGCACCTCCACCGCCATGGAGGCCATGGACTAGAGGGGGAGAAAGTTGGTGTTGACGGTAGCAAGGTTGTTGGACTAGAACTTTTGTGATCGGATGCATGTAAAAACTAATGAACATCCGCCCTTTATTGGTTGTCAAGCATACATATGCACTTTAATTTTCTCATAAAAATTTCTATTGGTCATTATTTGCACTTCAAATGTATCCGGACAAGGCCGGATCTGGACGGGTAATATGGGCACAACGTTGGATGGCCGACTCTTGTGTCTGTGACCATGGACGTGTCATGGACGGACTGTGACTATGATTTGGGGGACGGCGTTGGAGATGCCCTTATTAGTCATCAACATTTTGATGGGCTTGCGTAATTAGGTTCTAGTTAAATACACAGGTCACTCTGAACACCTGCTAATAAAGAAAACATTATATTATCCGTGCGTTGCAACGGAAAGGACAATTGTATATGCATATGTGATATAATGTTTGCTTTATAAATACAATGTTTTCTTTTTAATATGTGACCTATGTATTCATTATGCATTGCTTTTATAATGTTTGCTTTATGTGACATATGTGTTTTGCATTATATGTTCAAGTGTTGCAACAGAAGGGACAACTGTATATGCAAAACAAATTTGAGCAAAATATGTGAAAATATGAATTACATTTTTAGCATGAACAATTTTTTAATGAGTAACAAAAATAGGTTGAAGACCTAGAAATATGCTATTAAAGTTTTAAGGAAAAGAAACTCGAGCAACAGTAGAGAAGCACACCTAGCCACCAACTTAGTTTGCTAGTGAAGGAAATATGCCCTAGAGGCAATAATAAAGTTGTTATTTATATTTCATTATATCATGATAAGCAAATATGCCCTAGACCCATCCATTAGCTTAGCATAATGATCGTTAAGTTTTATTGCTATTGCTTTCTTCATGACTTATACATATTCCTTTGACTATGATATTATGCAACTCCCGGATGCCGGAGGAATACCTTGTGTGCCATCAAACGGCACAACGTAATTGGGTGATTATAAAGATGCTCTACAGGTATCTCCGAAGGTGTTTGTTGGGTTGGCATAGATCGAGATTAGGATTTGGCACTCCGAGTATCAGAGAGGTATCTCTAGGCCCTCTCGGTAATGCACATCATAATAAGCCTTGCAAGCAATGTGACTAATGAGTTAGTTACGGGATGATGCATTACGGAACGAGTAAAGAGACTTGCCGATAATGAGATTGAACTAGGTATGGAGATACCGACGATCGAATCTCAGGCAAGTAACATACCGATGATAAAGGGAATAATGTATGTTGTCATTACGGTTTGACCGATAAAGATCTTCGTAGAATATGTGGGAACCAATATGAGCATCCAGGTTTCGCTATTGGTTATTGACCAGAGAGGAGTCTCGGTCATGTCTACATAGTTCTCGAACCCGTAGGGTCCGCACGCTTAACATTCGATGACGATTTGTATTATATGAGTTATGTGATTTGGTGACCGAATATTGTTCCGAGTCTCGGATGAGATCACGGACATGACAAGGAGTATCGAAATGGTTGAGAGGTAAAGATTGATATATTGGATGATAGTATTCGGACACCGGAAGTGTTCTGGAATGTATCGGGTACATATCGAAGTACCGGGAGGTTACCAGAACCCCCCGAGGGAAGATATGGGCCATATGGGCCATAGGAGGGTGGCACACCAACCCACAAAGGGGTGCACGCCCCCTGTCGGTGTCAAAAATGGCGGATCTCGGGTAAACCAAAGATAGCCGACGGGGAACAGGTGGAGTGCGGCGGTGCTATAATCAGCCAACTCGCCAACACTCCCTGGCCAAAAGGTTCCTTTACCAAGACTTACAATTACTGGCAGCGGGAGTGGTTTTACATTACAGAGCCCCGCAGTACTAAGTGGGTTGCTACACCCACTTTCCGTCCTGGCCCACCATCACAGCTTGCATCATGGGTCAACAAGGGGCTGGACTGGGGATCGGTCGATGAAGTGCGGACCTCACAAAGTCGCATCCGAACCCTGCCTAAGAGAGATATCGATCTCGTTAGTGTGATTCAAGTGATGTTAGTCCGCCGAACCCTGCCCTGCCAGTGCAGGCTGTCAGTGTCAAAACCGGCGGATCTCGGGTAGGGGGTCTCGAACTGTGCGTCTAAGGCGGATGGTAACAGGAGGCGGGGGACACAATGTTTACCCAGGTTCGGGCCCTCGCGATGGAGGTAATACCCTACTTCCTGCTTGATTGATCTTGATAATATGAGTATTACAAGAGTTGATCTACCACGAGATCGTAGAGGCTAAACCCTAGAAGCTAGCCTATGATTATGATTGTTCTTGTCCTACGGACTAAACCCTCCGGTTTATATAGACACCGGAGGGGGTAGGGTTACACAGAGTCGGTTACAAGGGAGGAGATCTACATATCCGAATTGCCAAGCTTGCCTTCCACGCAAAGGAGAGTCTCACCCAGACACGGGACAGAGTCTTTAATCTTGTATCTTCATAGTCCAACAGTTCGGCCAAAGTATATAGTCCGGCTCTCCGAGGACCCCCTAATCTAGGACTCCCTCAGTAGCCCCTGAACTAGGCTTCAATGACGATGAGTCCGGCGCGCAGATTGTCTTCGGCATTGCAAGGCGGGTTCCTTCTTTGAATACTCCATAGAAGATTTTGAACACAAGGATAGTGTCCGGCTCTGCAAAATAAATTCCACATACCACCGTAGATAGTATAATATTTCCACAAATCTAATCCGCTGACAACTTTTCATAACGTTACATCATGCCATGGACCGGTCATTATTCGAACCGTTTTTCTCAACCAGCTATTGCACATATTGCGAGGCGGTTTTCTCGGCACGTCTTGTCGAAGCAGAGATCGTGTCCCCTTATCACGGGATTCTCATCAATCGTGTTGGTAACCCAACCGCGCCATCAATCACGGCGCTTGGGGGAATAAGCGAGTTTACCAGGCAAGTGGGGAGGTGCATAGTTTCTTCCGCCCTTATAAAGGGACAAGGACTCCTCCTTTTCACCCATGCCTTCTTCTTCCCGATACATTCCCCCTCGCCCGAGCTCCAGCACCCGAGCGTTCATCTTCTCCGCCCACAAAGGCCTTTCGAGAATGTCCGGATTCGGAGCAGGAGGCAAGTGGATGGCCTCTACCGTCCAGGAGAAGCATATCAAAAAGCTTCGGGAGGCCGGGTATCTGGCCAAAAAATCGGCCACCGTCTCTCGACGGCGGGACAGATCATCCCCACTCCGGAACCCCAAGAGAGGGTTGTATTCCTCCCTCATTTTGTCCGCGGGCTGGGGTTTCCCCTCCACCCGTTCGTTCACGGCATCATGTATTATTACGGGATCGATTTTCATGATCTATCCCCCAATTCCTTCCTCAACATCTCGACATTCATCATCGTGTGCGAGGCTTTTCTCCACATCTTGCCACACTTCGGCTTATGGCTGAAGATCTTTAATGTGAAGCCCAAGGTGGTGAGCGGCGAGCACGCCGTGTGCGGGGGTGCCATGGTGAGCAAGATGCCCAACGTCACATGGCCAACAAGTACTTTTAATGATTCCATCAAAGAGTGGCAACAACAGTGGTTTTACATTACTGAGCCGCGCGGCACAGAATGAGCCGCTGCTCCAGAGTTCCGATCCGGAGCCCCTCTGTGGCTTACATCCTGGCCTAAGAAGGGCCTGAACTGGTCTTCGTCCGACGAACTATCTATGCTCCAGACACGCGTTAAAGATATGGAAGACAAGAAAATCGAACTTGTCAATGTAGTCCAGGTGATGTTAGTTCGCCGGATCCTGCCTTGTCAGCACCAGACTTGCAATCTATGGGAATTCGATCCGGCCAAGCACCAGAACCTGCGAAAGCTCTTTGGCTCCTCACACGAAGACATCTGGAAGGTGCTTTTCAAGCCCGGAAAATCATGGCCGGACTCGGCCGAGGACCGCGGGTATCAACTGTCCCGCCCTGCAAGCTCGGTAAGTTTTTATGCGTTTTATCCGCATAACCCAAGGGAAATGCTTAATGTGTTTTCCTCAACTCCCCTAGGGCTGGACGAAGAAGGCGGGGCGGATCCACTGTCCGGCCCTGTTGCCCGAAGAACCGGCTGGCCCACATCTGACGAAGATGTTGGTCCCGGCGCCGTACAAGGCGCCGAAGAAGAAGACCGAGAAGGAGGCCAAAAAGACCCGGGGCGGCCTTCATCGCCGTGGCACTTCAGACACAATATCCGAAGGCTCCAATATCCGTTCTGCCTCCGAAGAGGACGATGAGGAGGAGGAAGACGAATCCCCAGCGGGGGGAAGAAAGAAGAGGGCGGCCTCCATACACTTGGAGGCCGAGTGGCCTAAAAGGGGAAAAGCTCCTCTTCCGGAAGAGTCCACTGCCGCCGCTGACAGCAGCCCGACGTGGGATCCCAGGGCCCAGCCCCTGGTGAATTCGTGAGTATAAAATCCGAACACGCTTATGCGTCCAGACTCATCATGGCATAATATTTTAACCTGAGCTATATTTTTTGTAGTCCGGCGAGGTCCCACACCGAATGATCAGCATCATAGCATTCGCTGAGCTCGGATGCTGTAGAGAGCGGGACGCCCCCGAAGGCCCCTTCCACCAAATATGTGCATAACACCGAGGCTTCGTCCCAGAAGGACCCCAGTCAAGGAGGGGGGGAAGAGATCGTGAAGGCAGAGCCTGGAGGTCAAACTTCGGGGGTCGGAGACATGGGGGAGAAGATTCCCATAGGAGTTGACGGCAGGAGCCATTTTGAATGCGGCTCCCAGCCGGACGCAATTCCGAAGACCAATATGGCTCCAGAACAAGTAGGCGGCCTCCCTCGGCTGGAGGGGGAGTGTCTGTTCCACCGGTAATCTCTATCCAGCCAGAGGTGCTGGATGTTTTGTTGGCGGCGCTGAAGAGCGCCTCCATTGTCGATGAACACCGTGCCCTGATGGGTGCGGTGATTACGGAGATTCAGTCTGCTGAGAGTGGACTGAATGAAGCCTGTATCAGCCTTATAAGAGGCTTTGAGGTATGTTTTATGAGGTTTCAAAGAGTGTCATAGTATGGATAGTAGCCCCTGATACACTGTTCGGTGCAAGAAAGGACCAGATAGAGGATCAATTTTATGTTCGCAGGAAGACTCACTTGATGACATCTATCTCTCTTATTTTATAAGCAGGCGTCTGCAGCAGCTGCTGCCTCTCATGGTACGGAGGTCTCCGGACTGAATCAAAGTCTAGAGCGGGCTGAAGAAGAACTTGGCCAGTTGAAAAGGCAGTTGGAAGATAAACAAGGTATGCGCAAGCCTTGTTCGCATTCAGTGCGAACAAATTCTCAGTATGATAACATATGTTTCATTATTTGCGCCAGGGGCGATGACCGAAGTCGAGGCTCTGAGGAAGGCTGTTGCCGAGGCCAAGGAAAAGGCAGCTGCAGAGCAGGGTCTTCGCGAGAAGCACAAGGCCAGGGTTATTGAAGCTGAGTAGGAGGTTCAAGAGTCCGTGAAGAAATGCAAGACCTTGGAGCAGAGTTTAACGGAGAAAGAATCCGAACTCGCTAGGGCTCATCAGGCCGCGCACGATGCCCAGAGGGAAACCCAAGGCGCCGTGCAGGAGATCCAAGAGGCGAGGACGATCGCGGCGGGTAAGGCTTTTTTCCATGTAAAGCAAGTATTTGAGGAGAAAATCATGTTTCTAATTTTGAGTTCGGATTTCTCTAGGGGTATTTGCGGAACTGCCCTGCTGCATATCGGATGCCGCCCAATTCTACCGAGCCGGAGAAGGGAACACTGCGGATAAGCTCTTCTGGTCGCAGTATCTGGCACCGAATTATCCGGTGCCTTTTGCCGACCAACTGAAACAGCTGATCGAACTGCATAGGGAGGCCGAATTAGCCATGAAGGATTTGATTATCCGGCTATGGCCTGCCGAGCCGATTCCAGGCAGCTACTTCGGGCTCGTGAAGCGGCTTGTGAGTGCCTGCCCTTGACTTGACATCATCAAGCGGTCGGTCTGTATAGAGGGTGCGCGAATGGCCTTCGCCCGCGCAAAGGTTCACTCGGGGAGGATGGATGCTGAAAAGCTGATGACCGAGGGACCGCCAGAGGGGAAGGAGCACCGCAAGCCCGAATTATATTATGAAAGTGTCCTGAAAGGATCCTGCCTAGCGGCGGAGCAATGCACCAAGGATATTATATTTCCATGAATACAATCATGTTGTCCTTTGTAATGTTGAACAAGGTCATCTCTATTATTTATTGCCTGTTATATAAAAGTTTATCCTCCCGCGCGGCCGTTTTATATATTAATCCTGAGAGTTGGCTAGTCGTCGGCTTCTTCCCCCACGTAGGAAGTATGGGGGTGTTCGGGATAAACCTGATCACTCTTTATCCCAGTTTTGGGTCCTTCGAAGGAGGTGTTTAGCACAACGAACCAGGAAATCGGACTATAGGGCTTTATCACTCTCACTTAGCCATAGGAGCTTTATAAAAGGAAGGTAGGCGCAGCCCCTGGTGTTCGGAAGACCGCACGAGGGGCTATATAAGCACCTGATCGAAAGAAAAGCCGATCCATCGCACGCTGCATTGGTTATGGCATTATGCGGGAGAAATCCTTAAAGATTTTACAACCTCTCGAACAGCTGACCAGCTCTCACCGTATCATGACAGTCAGTTTTCGGATTTCTCTACTGAGGTGCTCGCCCGGAAGAACTGGGACACAATCACAGTAGTTCTCCCTGTGCCGCCTTAGCCGATATAGCGGAACGTAAGGCAACAAAACATGGGAGCTAGGCAAACCCAACATTTGACCCAAGACATGATTCAGAGCTGATGCATATAGTGCTATAAGTTCGGGGTGCCGAACTTCCATGAAGGTGTTCGGACTTTATTGCCGTATTATGGGAAAAACGAAGCCCCTGGAATATTTAAAGCATATCGCGGTGTACGGATGCCACTTGATAAAAGAATTTCAATAAGAAATAACAGCAGATAAGCGTTATATAAATCCACATGTTGTATTTGAATAGTACGTCGATGCGTGTGAGTATAGGTAATGTGGTAAAAAAGAAATATGACTATGGAACCTGCTAAGACCAGGGGAAAGAAGCTGTGTGCGGATCCGGAGTATAGTCGGATGGTCATCGCGGGGAATATCTAAGGATTCCCTTGCGCGTTCGAGCTGCTTCCATATCGCTAGTCCTGATCTGCGCAAAGTTAAATCTGCAAACAAAATGTAAGAAATGCTTGTGTGCCGCAGAGCGGTTGAGCCGTGGTATGTGGCCTGTCCTGGCTTTCCCCGAAGTGTTTAATTGAGGTCTGGACGAGCCGGGCTATCCTGCCCCGAAGTAGTTCAAAGTCCTTTGGCGGTGTCCGGGAGTCGGGCCGTAGACTCGAGGTTCGGTTGGAAGGTGCCACTTGTAGCTTCTACTGTTAAAGCATCGGTATACTCCTTGGTGCCGAGGGAAAGTTTGTCCTTGCCATTAACCGTGATGACGCCGTGCGGACCGGGCATCTTGAGCTTACGGTGGGCATAATGTGGTACTGCGTTGAATCGAGCGAACGCGGTTCGTCCGAGCAGTGCCTGATAATCACTGCGAAAGGGGACGATGTCGAAGATTAATTCTTCGGCACGATAATTGTCTGGTGATCCAAAGACTACCTCAAGGGCGATGGAGCCTGTACAGCAGGCCTCCACACCTGGTATAATACCGCTGAAGGTGGTTTTAGTGGGCCTGATCACCGAATGATCGATGCCCATCTTGTGCACTGTGTCCTGGTAAAGCAGGTTTAGACTGCTACCTTCGTCCATAAGGACTCGTGTGAGGTGAAACCCGTCAATTATTGGGTCGAGGACTAGTGCAGCTCGATTGCTCTGATTGGTGTTAACCGGGCGATCCGTGCGGTTGAAGGTGATTGGCCCTAGTTTATATCATGGGACGACTGGTGAGGGAGTCCTGGATTAGGGGGTCTCCGGACAGCCGGACTGTTGGACTATGAAGATGCAAGATTGAAGACTTCGTCCCGTGTCTGGATGGGACTCTCCTTGGCGTGGAAGGCAAGCTAGGCAATACGGATATGTAGATCTCCTCCCTTGTAACCGACCTTGTGTAACCCTAGCCCCCTTCGGTGTCTATATACACTGGAGGGTTTAGTCCGTAGGATAACATACAATCATACCATAGGCTAGCTTCTAGGGTTTAGCCTCTACGATCTCGTGGTAGATAAACTCTTGTAATACTCATATCATCAAGAACAATCAAGCAGGACGTAGGGTATTACCTCCATCAAGAGGGCCCGAACATGGGTAAACATCGTGTCCCCTGCCTCCTATTACCATCCGCCTTAGACGCACAGTTCGGGACCCCCTACGGGGCAACATCCCGGAGCCCAAACTTCCAAGATTGGAAACTCTCCTGCCCCGGGGTCTCAGATTGGGTCAAGGTTCGGACTTAAATCCACCCACCCACCCAGATACAAACGATCTTTCCCACATTAGGCAAGCGCCCCAAGAGATAGTACATCACTATTGGGCCATATTCCTCCTTGTAATGAACAAGGTCAAGGACTGTCGCGAGGAAGACGCAATTTCATTCTTTTGCAACAATTGCACGGACAAGGGAATCCTCAACGCCATAAGTCGTCGTGACATAGCACACTTCACTGACTTGGCGGCCATAGTATGGAAGTACTGTGCGATGGAAAGCGCCTGGAAAACCCAAACAAAATTTTGGGATAATCCGGCTCTGACAAAACCCCCAGTACGAACTAAAAGGGTGCACTCTCATAAGTCGCCCGACTCAAATACAAAGAAGCAAAAGCCCACTACAGGGCGTGGAACCGTATTGGAGGGATGGCTTAACGGGCCCTGCAAAATTCATAGTACATCGGATACCATACCAACACATAGCCTTAGAGTATGTTGGGTACTCCGGCAGGTGGCCAAGAGCGGTGAGGATCTCCTCATCCAAAACACACCAGAGCACCTTCCCGTGGATAACAATACAATATTGACAGTCTTTGAGACCTTCACCTCAAATAATAGGCGTAAGCGAGCACTCCGTAGCCTTGCCGAAGTCTGCCACGTGGCAGCAATAAATCCATGGAGCGACACGGCCATTACTTTCAATGCCAGTGACGAACCTAAATTCTGAACAGCCCGAGCACCAGCCGCTTTGGTCCTCAGTCCAATTGTGGACGTCTTTTGTCTCACTAAAGTGCTCATGGACGGCGGCAGCGGATTAAACCTCATTTATGAGGAGACTCTTCAAAAAATGGAAATAGACAGCAACCGTATTGAGCAAAGTAGCACGACCTTCCAAGGAATCATCCCTAGTCAGGAGGCACGTTGCGCTGGGAAAATCACACTAGATGTAGTATTCGGCACTCCGGAGAATTACAGGTCCGAAGAAATCACATTCCAAGTGGCCCCGTTCAGTAGCAGATACCATGCCCTTCTACGGGAGGCATTCACGATTTTTCAAGCCATACCCCATTACGGGTACATGAAGCTCAAAATGCCCGGACCCAATGGAATCATCACTCTAGCTAGTGATCCGGACATAGCACTTCGCGCCGAGAACAAAACAGCCGCACTGGCCCTCGAGGCATTATCCGAAGCCCTTGTGGCGGAGGAGTTAACCGCGCTACGCTCCACAGTGGACAGGGACGACGTGATACTAGACAAAAGATCCAAGTCTACCTCCTTTAAACCAGCGGATGAAATAGTCAAATTCCAGGTCCATCCAACGGACCCCACAAAAACAACATCCATCGGGGCACAGTTAAACCCCGCCGTAGACGCCGCACTACGGGAGTTCCTACGCGAGAATTGGGACATATTCGCCTGGCATCCTTCAGACATGCCAGCAATCCCACGCAGGCTGGCCGAGCATAGCCTTAACATTCTAAAAGGATTCAAGCCGGTCAAGCAGACTCTTCGGAGTTTCTCTAAACCTAAGCGACAAGCCATGGGAGAGGAGCTAGCGAAGTTACTGGAGGCCGGATTCATTAGAGAAATAAAGCATCCGGACTGGCTAGCAAACCTGGTGATGGTGCCAAAGAAGGACAAATCCTTGTGCCTATGCGTCGACTTCAAGGACCTTAATAAGGCGTGCCCAAAGGATCCCTTCTGTAACACCCACGATGCGGCTATATCTCCCACGTGTCGGAGAACGACTTAGAGGCATAACCGCATAGTAGGCATGTCGCAAGAGGGGTAATCTTTACACATCCCATGTACTGAATAAGAAAGGGATAAAGAGTTGGCTTACAATCGCCACTTCACACAATACATGAATATAGCATTACATCATCCAGATACAATCAAGGTCCGACTACGGAACCAAATAAAGAAAGACAACCCCTAATGCAAAAGATCCCCGATCGCCCCGACTGGGCTCCACTATTGATCAACTGAAACGAAACAACACAATGAACAAGATCTTCATCGAGCTCCTCCTTGAGCTGGGTTGCGTCACCTGCACTGGTTATCATCGGCACCTGCAACTGGTTTTGGAAGTAATCTGTGAGTCACGGGGACTCAGCAATCTCACACCCTCGCGATCAAGACTATTTAAGCTTATGGGTAGGAAAAAGGTAGTGAGGTGGAGCTGCAGCAAGCACTAGCATATATGGTGGCTAACTTACGCAAATGAGAGCGAGAAGAGAAGCAAAGCACAGTCGTGAACTAAAAGTGATCAAGAAGTGATCCTGAAACTACTTACGTTCAAGCATAACACAAGAACCGTGTTCACTTCTCGGACTCCGCCGAGAAGAGACCATCACGGCTATACACGCGGTTGATGCATTTTAATTAAGTTAAGTGTCAAGTTCTCTACAACCGGATATTAACAAATTCCCATCTGCCCATAACCACGGGCACGGCTTTCGAAAGTTCAAAACCCTGCAGGGGTGTCCCAACTTAGCCCATCACCAGCTCTCACGATCAACGAAGGATATTCCTTCTCGAAGGAAGACCCGATCAGACTCAGAATCCCGGTTACAAGACATTTCGACAATGGTAAAACAAGACCAGCAAAGCCACCCGGATGTGCCGACTAATCCCGATAGGAGCTGCACATATCTTGTCCTCAGGGCACACCAGATATATCAAGCTACGAGTAAAACTAACCGTCGAGTTGCCTCGAGGTCCCCCCGCAGGCTGCCCGGTTCGGACCAACACTTAGACAAGCACTGGCCCCCGGGGGGGGGGGGTTAAAATAAAGATGACCCTTGGGTTGGTCGACCCAAGGGAAGGGTAATAGGTTGTTAGGCAAATGTAAAACCAAGGCTGGGCCTTGCTGGAGGTGTTTTATTCAAAGCGAACTGTCAACGGGTTCCCATAACACCCAACTGTGTAAGGAACGCAAAATCAAGGAACATAACACTGGTATGACGGAAACTAGGGCGGTAAGAGTGGAACAAAACACCAGGCATAAGGCCGAGTCTTCCACCCTTTACCAAGTATATAGATGCATTAATTAAATAAGAGATATTGTGATATCCCAACAAATATCCATGTTCCAACATGGAACAAACTCCATCTTCACCTACAACTAACAACGCTATAAGAGGGGCTGAGCAAAGCGGTAACATAGCCAAACAACGGTTTGCTAGGACAAGGTGGGTTAGAGGTTTGACATGGCAATATGGGAGGCATGATATAGCAAGTGGTAGCTATCGCAGCATAGCAATAGAGCGAGCAACTAGCAAGCAAAGACGGAAGTGATTTCGAGGGTATGGTCATCTTGCCTGAGATCCCGCAAGGAAGAAGAACGAGTCCATGAAGAAGACAAACGGACGAAGTTAAACAAATCCTCACAAACACGACGTTATCAGAACTAACCCGAAGAAGCAACATCGGAAAGAAGCAAACAACATAGTAAACAACCACCACATAAACATGGCATGATGCGCAAACAAGTATGATGCATGTCCGGTTTAAATATGCATGGCATGGCAAAGTGCAACAAACAACATTACAAATTAAGTGGAACTCAATATGCAATGGTTGCATATTGACAAAACACCACATTCAAGTTATTTAGTTCGATCTTGTTTATGTACCCAACAATATTAAATGTTATTAACCATGGCAAGGGGTGAAGCATGACAAAACTACCTATCTAGGCAAGTTTAAATGAGGCCGGAACAACAAACAACAAGTCCGGAAAATACTCATGTGCAATTTATGGATTTGGTACTGTTCTGCCCTAACCATATTTTAGAGTTGTTAAACATGCAAAGTAAGGCCACCATGTTAAACTAGGCATTTGTCTACCCCATTTACATATAAAGTTTATTAAGTTTGGAGCTACGGTTATTAAGTTATGACTTAAATCATTTTAGCATGTCATTTAAGCAAAATTAGACAAACAACATTTTAAACATTTTAAACATGCCGTGAAAGTTGGATATTATGAATCTAGATTCAATTATAATAATTTACATATATAATGTTTTACATGTGATGCATGGTTGGTGAATTATTAAATGCATGATCTAGAAGGGTTATTCTGTAAAAACTATAGACCTCTGGATAATAGACAAATTCGCAGTCGGGGAAAAAAACGTGCACTGGGCTAAAGCTAGCTGGCCCAACATGCACAAGAGAGGGGTTGTGCGCGTCCTCACCATGGGCCTTTGCCCGTTCGGTGGAAGAGAGGCCGACAAGGGGGCACACTGGGCCGGCCTGCCTGTGGCCCACGCGGGCACTGGAGCTGGGCCAGGGGTGCTGGATCTGGTGGCGAACGAGGCCTCCTAGTCCACGCGGGCGCGGTCAACGTACGCGGGCGAGCGCTCATCTCCCTCGCGTGGACGAAGCAGCAGGGGTGGGAGCGATGCAGGGACTTGGTGCAAGGAGGCCTGGCAGCGGGCACCCGAGGTGGATCCGGCGAGCTCTGGCCGTGGAGGCGCGCCGGCGTCGAGGTGCAGCGATGATGGCGAGATCTGGCTAGGACGCGGCTTTGACAAGGCAGCGGCAAACTCCGGCTCTGGTTCTCTGACGGAAAAAGGAAACGAGATAGAGATGTGAGAGGGAGCAGAGAGAAGCGGGAAAAGAAGGAACGGGCAGCGCGGGGCTCATCTGAAAGTGGTTCTCATCGGCGGAGGGAACTCCGGTGGCGCTGCGGAACTTGCAAGCGAACAGGGTGAGGCAGAGGAGATCCCCTGGTGTCTCCGGCGAACCGGGGTCGAAGCGAGCAAAAGGGAAGGAGCTCCTGGCATGGGTCTAAGGACGAGTGGGCTGTGGGATGAGAGTCTGTAGGCGCGGCTGTGTTCGTCTCCCTGCTGGTGCTATTCACCAACGAGGGCGGAGCAAGGCGGCGGCATGGCGACGCGGACGCCGGGGTTGGGCTCCTGTCTATGAAACAGAAAGAGAGAGAGAGGTGAGGTCAGGGAGAGTTCACGGGAGAGAGGAGCGAGAAAGGAGCACGGGAAGTGCAAGACGGCCTGGTGGCTGGACGTAGTCACCGGCGGCAGCACCGGTTGCCGGATGACGAGGCGAGGTGGAGTCGGGGCAGCGGAGGCGCGGGCGAGGTGTTGGCTGCTCCTGGGATCGAGCGATGACGAGGGAAGCAGAGGAGACCGCGGTGTCTTCGGGATTGGGTGGAGGAGGAAAAACAAGGAGAAGGGGATCTGGCAGGATCCCGATGTGGGATTTGAGTCTGGCGACGGCGGATCCGAGGCGGAGAAGGCTGTAGGTGGCGGCAAGAGTGGATAAATGACCTAGTTTTTTGGGTTTGTCTAATATATTAGGCAAAAGGATTTTCGGATAGGGGCATTTGGTCCCTCCGATCTTAATTGGACGGTCCCGGATAAATAGGTTAGGGGACCCAATTAACAGAACGAAGATGTTTTACAAACGTTTGGGGATGATCCGGACCCATCGGTGACGACTGAGTGGGTCGGGTTCGGGGAAGTTTCGGACACGCGCGAGGGGATCGATGCATTGCAAAGAGGGGTAGGCTGACCTAGGTGGACTGTGAAGAGGAGTTGGGTTGAGATGAGAGGGAAGATAAGGCAGCACGGCAGCGGGTTCCAAAGAACGAAAACGTCCGACTTGTGGCTGGCTATAGTGCCGCTATAGTTTAACGGTTGGGCTATCAAACAAGCTCCGAATGCGATGAAACATGGTAGGCGGTCTACCTACAACCTAAGAAGACCGCATGCCAACTTTCAACCCATTCCGAGAACATTTTCCGGCCACTTATAAAATACTATTTCGAACGTGCTGCGGGCGCGTGCAAGTGTGTCTAGGCTCAGAATGAACAACAGAAGGAACTGGGGAACCCGGACGGATGCAAGTTTCGAAAACATGATGATGCAATGCACATGATGACATGACAAGATGCAACACGCAAGCGAATGACATGACAACGTCGGTGAATAACTGGAAGACACCTGGCGCGTCGGTCTCGGGGCGTTACAACACTCCACCACTACGAGAGGATCTCGTCCCGAGATCTAGGATGGCACCGGAGGGAAAACGGAAGCGGAAGAGAAGGGGTAAAACTAAGTTGCTTCTTTGACAAATGAGTGAAACCAAAGAACCCTGCGAGGTTGAACAAATTGAAAGAAATAATACAACGGAGATGAACAAAGTTGAAAGCACTCCGTTAGTAAAGAGGAACATGGAAGAACAAATTCGGACAACACTCCGGTGAAATGGAAGGAAACGAACATGATCTTGACAAGATGAGAGGATACTTGATGAAATCAAGAACACAGTGCCTCTAGAACTATTGAAAGAATGACACGATGGGTGAGAAAGTTTTCAGACAGCACTCCGGTTGAGAGTAGAGGCAAAAACTTGATAAGATGAGAGAGCTCGAATGAAAACACGACAGTCCAGTTAAATGGATAAACAAAGGAAGAACACGGTCCTCACAATTGTAGCTGATGAGTGAAAAGAGCAACATCACAATGCCTCCGTAACGAAAGAATAGAAGTTAGATCATTGGAAAGGAAAGAATTGAGAAGAAAATGACAACTCTCGCAAATAAAATTGAAAGAGCATGCTTACGAAGAAAAATTTGAACGGAGTTGTTAGAAACCAACAACGAAAGGAGTAAGCTTGTTGTGGGCTTATGTAAAACGTCTCAAAATTATGAGGTGAAATTCTGCCACTAACGAAAACAATAGATTGGATTGATATGAACAAGGAGACGAGAAACTTATTCACCGGGAGTATAAATGAAGAACTTGGGTCATTTATGAGCACCATAAATAGCAACAATCCTTAGAGAAGGCTTTAGGTGAAACATGGCACAAGATAACTCCAACAAAGAGATTGATTGGTTGAAAAGATGTCTTGATCGAAGAGAAAATGATGGATTTAGATATGTCACTCTTGAAAAACTTGTGAATCGTGAAACACGAAGGGAAAATTATCAACAATGACATAACACCATCTCAAAAGATAAGATAGAACGAATAGGACTCCGGATTGCAAGATGAAGAAAACTTGATGTATAGCTTGGCAGATCATAGCTTCGAGAGATATCTTGAAGAACAATTGAAGAATGAAAAGAATCCTTGATGAACCACCATGTAACCTCCATGAAGAACTCTGGTAATAAAATAATGATCAAACCAAAGAAAAGAGAAGTTGAAAACGCAAGGTGAAACCTTGCGATGATTTAGATGGAGCTTCGCGATGAGATAATGCGGAAAAAACTTGGAACTCTGGAAAAGAGAAGACGAAGCATCTCGAACCGAGAATGTGATATGATGAACAACTCCGGAAAGAAGAAATTAGATCAGTTGAATGAAACAAAAATAAGAATTACATTATGCTTATCCTTCACCAATTTAAATTGATGACACGCAACGGATTTGGCATACTACTTATTCTCGTTAAAAGGATTAAGAGAGATATAGCGCAAACTTAGGAAGGTCTTCCACGAACCACCGGTAGGATTGGGAAGAACGAATGACTTGATATGATAACGAAGGAAGAGAAATCTTGAATGAATCACCGAAAGAATTGAAAATGAACGGATAAAAGATGAAGACACACTGGGAAGGATTAGCAAATAAATGAAGATGCTTGAGAGAATTTAGATACACGAGAACGAATAGATCACGAGCTGATTAGAGAATACTTGAATGATGCACCGGTACGATTTGGAGAACGAGAGCTGAAAGCTGAGAATGAATAAACCCAAAATGATGGCCTTCGGAGAATCAAACTGAAAAGACTCTTGAATTGCTCCGGATGGATCAACAGAATTCTCACAATCGAAAACAATTATGAGAGGATGACATGAGCTAGAACCACAAATCTTCAAGAGAACGGACCAAGATTTGGAGGAAAAGCTCTTCTTTGGTCTTCAAAATCTGAGAATGACGACGAGAAACACCACCATGAATTGTTCAGATACTCCGGGATGACGAATTTAAAGGTTGAGCCAAAGATGAAAAGAAAAAAAATGTGAAAGATCTTGGAGAAGGCATTTGACTGATGATAACTCATTCTGACGTCAAACTTGGAAAAGAATTTGAGAAGCTCCAAGAAAATTAGAAGAGTCAGGTAAGGTCCTGGGAAAAGACCTGTGGGTTAGGGCCCACTCAAAAGATACACCGTTGAACAATTTGAAGAGAGGTTGCACCGGTTGAATAAAATAGCTTGAATGAGATAACAACCTCGAGATATCTTGAACGGATTAGGAATGAAAACACGAATCTCCTGAGATATCTTCAGCACTCCGGAACAAAAGAATAGCGAGAGGTGAATTATTAGGGGTGCACCGGCATGAGAAAACATTTGAAACGAGGAAAGGGATATGATCAATAAAGCTTGAATTGAATCCACCGGAGAAGAAAACGAGTGAAGAGTGACGAACTTGAGGCTTCCTTAGTATCTTCCTGAGAATCACCGGATAAGAATATTGACAGAAATGAATGGAGAGACCTCACATCCATAAGATGGATACTTGATTAGAAATCCAAGTCCTTCAAGAAAAAGGGTGGGAGGGCAGAAAAACAAAGGCAACTTGAGGACAGATGAAACGAACACCGTTGAGAAGACTTGAGTTGATCTTGCGGATGTTGAAAAAGATCGGGTCCACTTAAAGAGAAAGACATCGGTTGAAAAGGATTGACATGACAATCTCGATGATCATCAAGGATTAGCATCCACGTAGAAATATGAGAACACCGTTTAGGGAAGGTATGGAATCAACACTTGACTTCGAAGCAACTCGAATACCACAACTCAAAACAAAAACAAGGATTGGCTTGCAGAATAAGCCGGAACAAACATATGATAGAGATTTCGTCTGTAGTTTTCGTGGTGGGGCCCACACGGGCTCGATCGTACAACACCATCATGTACAAGGCAGTGCACATGACATATGAAGCATCCCCGAGTCAACATAGCCAAGGACTCTTTAAGACACAACGAGACCACTGTAAAACCAACCGTGGATGGGAGGACCACTAGACGTCGAACCCCAATTTCATATCATACATCTTTCGGAAAGATATCCTAGGAGCTACTTGAATTCCCACTTATAAACTCCCGAAACTTTTCGGTTATACAATCAGGTGTTGGGGATACAGGGGAAGCATAATATCTCACCCAAAACTAGTAAATCCTACATCCAACTGTATCCATCCTTCAACACATAACCAAGAAACCTTCGGAAATCATTTACCCCAACCTTCGAAAAGCATCCGTTATACGAGTTATGGCGGTACTCCCAAACTCCCGCCCCAGTAATGGGTGGCGTTGAGGTTATCTCACCAACAACTACATAAAAGAGATTTTCGATGTCGGCGAAACTCAGGTATTCCAGAACTGCAACGATAAAATTGTGACGACAACACCTCGGAGCTCAACTCCCCGGGACACTGCCACAACCCCTAAATGATAGGAGGCACCAAGAACAATGTTCTCGTCACAAAACCATCAGAATGATTCCAAGATACCCGCATGATCCTAAAAAAATTCATGAAATTTGAGAAGAGAAGAGTCAAAACTCTACGTCAGGAGGCCTCACTAGAGTGGCGAAGGGACTAAGGAGTAAAAATAATCCTACTCTCCGATATATATAATCCTATAAGACTCAAGACATTTTTCTAGACTCGACAACGCCAGCGATTTGATCAAGCAGGGGGCTCCTAAGTCGGGGAAGGCTCTGATTACCAACTTGTAACACCCACGATGCGGCTATATCTCCGACGTGTTGGAGCATGACTTAGAGGCATAACCGTATAGTAGGCATCTCACAAGAGGGGTAATCTTTACACATCACATGTATTGAATAAAAAAGGGATAAAGAGTTGGCTTACAATCGCCACTTCACACAATACATGAATATAGCATTACATCATCCAGATACAATCAAGGTCCGACTACGGAACTAAATAAAGAAAGACAACCCCTAATGCAAAAGATCCCTGATCGCCCCGACTGGGCTCCACTACTGATCAACTGAAACGAAACAACACAATGAACAAGATCTTCATCGAGCTCCTCCTTGAGCTGGGTTGCGTCACCTGCACTGGTTATCATCGACACCTGCAACTGGTTTTGGAAGTAATCTGTGAGTCACTGGGGACTCAGCAATCTCACACCCTCGCGATCAAGACTATTTAAGCTTATGGGTAGGAAAAAGGTAGTGAGGTGGAGCTGCAGCAAGCACTAGCATATATGGTGGCTAACTCACGCAAATGAGAGCGAGAAGAGAAGCAAAGCATGGTCGTGAACTAGAAGTGATCAAGAAGTGATCCTGAAACTACTTACGTTCAAGCATAACACAAGAACCGTGTTCACTTCCCGGACTCCGCCGAGAAGAGACCATCACGGCTACACACGCGGGTGATGCATTTTAATTTAGTTAAGTGTCAAGTTCTCTACAACCGGATATTAACAAATTCCCATCTGCCCATAACCGCGGGCATGGCTTTCGAAAGTTCAAAACACTGCAGGGGTGTCCCAACTTAGCCCATCACAATCTCTCACGGTCAACGAAGGATATTCCTTCTCCCAGGAAGACCCGATCAGACTCAGAATCCCGGTTACAAGACATTTCGACAATGGTAAAACAAGAACAGCAAAGCCACCCGGATGTGCCGGCAAATCCCGATAGGAGCTGCACATATCTTGTTCTCAGGGCACATCGGATAGATCAAGCTATGAGTAAAATGAACCCTCGAGTTGCCCCGAGATGGACCCGCGGGCTGCCCGGTTCGGACCATCACTTAGACAAGCACTGGCCGGGGGGGGGGGGGGGGGTAAAAAAAAAATGACCCTTTAACATGGAACAAACTCCATCTTCACCTGCAACTAACAACGCTATAAGAGGGGCTGAGCAAAGCGGTAACATAGCCAAACAACGGTTTGCTAGGACAAGGTGGGTTAGAGGTTTGACATGGCAATATGGGAGGCATGATATAGCAAGTGGTAGTTATCGCATCATAGCAATAGACCGAGCAACTAGAAAGCAAAGATAGAAGTGATTTCAAGGGTATGGTCATCTTGCCTGAGATCCCGCAAGGAAGAAGAACGAGTCCATGAAGAAGACAAACGGATGAAGTCGAACAAATCCTCACAAACGCGACGTTATCGAAACTAACCCGAAGAAGCAACACCGGAAAGAAGCAAACAACATAGTAAACAACCACCACATAAACATGGCATGATGCGCAAACAAGTATGATGCATGTCCGGTTTAAATATGCATGGCATGGCATGTCAAAGTGCAACAAACAAGACTACCAATTAACTGGAACTCAATATGCAACGGTTGCATATTGACGGAACACCACATTCAAGTTATTTAGTTCGATCTCGTTTATGTACCCAACAATATTAAATGTTGTTAACCATGGCAAGGGGTGAAGCATGACAAAACTACTTATCTAGGCAAATTTAAATGAGGCCGGAACAACAAACAACAAGTCCGGAAAATCCTCATGTGCAATTTATGGATTTGGTACTGTTCTGTCCTAAACCACATTTTAGAGTTGTTAAACATGCAAAGTAAGGCCACCATGTTAAACTAGGCATTTTTCTACCCCATTTACATATAAAGTTTATTAAGTTTGGAGCTACGGTTATTAAGTTATGAATTAAATCATTTTAGCATGGCATTTAAGCAAAATTAGACAAACAGCATTTTAAACATTTTAAACATGCATGAAAGTGGCATATTATGAAACTAGATGAAATTCTAGTCATATTTCATATTAAGTTTGTTTAATTTGGACGCACGGTTTGAGAGTTATGGTGTGCATGAAGTTCAAGGTTTTTTTTGTAAAACTGGCAAACTCTCGATAAAAAGCGAAATCACAGAGCCTAAAAAAGACTCTGGGCCGAATCTGGCCGGCCCAAAGTGCACAGGGGGGGGTTGTGCGCGTCCTCACCATGGGCATTTGCCCGTTCGGTGGAAGAGAGGTCGGCAAGGGGGCGCGCTGGGCCGGCCTGCCTGTGGCCCACGTGGGCACTGGAGCTGGGCCAGGGGTGCTGGATCTGGTGGCGAACGAGGCCTCCTGGTCCACGCGGGCGCGGTCAACGTACGCGGGCAAGCGCTCATCTCCCTCGCGTGGACGAAGCAGCAGGGGCAGGAGCGATGCAGGGGTTTGGCGCAAGGAGGCCCGGCAGCAGGCAGCCGAGGTGGATCCGGCGAGGTCTGGCTGTGGAGGCGCGCCGGCGTCGAGGTGCGGCGATGACGGCGAGATCCGGCTAGGACGCAGCTTTGACGAGGCAGCGGCAAACTCCGGCTCTAGTTCTTTGAAGGAAAAAGGAAATGAGACAAAGATGTGAGAGGGAGCAGAGAGAAGCGGGAAAAGAAGGAACGGGCGGCGCGGGGCTCATCTGAAAGTGGTTCTCGTCGGCGGAGGGAACTCCGGTGGCGCTACGGAACTTGCGGGCGAACGGGGTGAGGCAGAGGAGATCCCCTGGTGTCTCCGGCGAACCGGGGTCGAAGCGAGCAAAAGGGGAGGAGCTCCTGGCGTGGGCTCTGAGGATGAGTGGGCTTCGGGACGAGAGGCTGCAGGCTCGGCTGCGTTCGTCTCCCTGCTGGTGCTGTTCACCGACGAGGGCGGAGCAAGGCGGCGGCATGGCGACGCGGACGCCGGGGTTGGGCTCCTGTCTATGAAAGAGAAAGAGAGAGAGAGATAGGTGAGGTCAGGGAGAGTTCACGGGAGAGAGGAGCAAGAAAGGATCACGTGAAGGTGCAAGATGGCCTGGTGGCTGGACGTAGTCGCCGGCGGCAGCACCGGTTGCCGGACGACGAGGCGAGGTGAAGTCGGGGCAGCGGAGGCGCGGGCGAGGTGGTGGCTTCTCCTGGGATCGAGCGATGACGAGGGAAGCAGAGGAGACTGCGGTGTCTTGGGGATTGGGTGGAGGAGGAAAAACGAGGAGAAGGGGATCTAGCAGGATCCCGATGTGGAATTTGAGTCTGGCGGCGGCGGATCCGAGGCAGAGAAGGCTGTAGGTGGCGGCTAGAGTGGTCAAATGACCTAGTTTTTAGGGTTTGGTCTAATATATAAGGCAAAAGGGTTTTCGGATAGGGGCATTTGGTCCCTCCGATCTTAATCGGACGGTCCCGGATAAATAGGTTAGGGGGCCCAATCAACAAAACGATGATGTTTTACGGATGTTTGGGGATGATCCGGACCCATCGGTGACGACTAAGTGGGTCGGGTTCGGGGAAGTTTCGGACACACACGAGGGGATCGATGCATTGCAAAGAGGGGTAGGCTGACCTAGGTGGACTGTGAAGAGGAGTTGGGTTGAGATGAGAGGGAAGAGAAGGCCGCACGACAATGGGTTCCGAAGAACGAAAACGTCCGACGTGTGGCCGGCTATAGTGTCACTATAGTTTAACGGTTGGGCTGTCAAATGAGCTCCGAATGCGATGAAACATGGCAGGAGGTCTACCTACAACATAACAAGACCGCATGCCAATTTTCAACCCATTCCGAGAACATTTTGCGGCCGCTTATAAAATACTATTTCGGACGTGCCACGGGCGCGTGCAAGTGTGTCTGGGCTCAGAACGGACAACGGAAGGAACTGGGGTACCCGGACGGATGCAAGTTTTGAAAACATGATGATGCAATGCACATGATGACATGACAAGATGCAACACGCAAGCAAATGACATGGCAACGTCGGCGAATAACTGGAAGACACCTGGCGCGTCGGTCTTGGGGCGTTACACCTTCCCCCTCCCTCGCATCGATCAAATTATCGATGCTACCACAGGGCACGACTCATTGTGCTTCCTCGACGCATACTCCGGTTACCACCAAATTAAGATGGCAGAGTCTGATCAACCCGCAACGACATTTATCACTCCATACAACCCCTTCTATTTTAACACAATACCCTTCGGGCTCAAAAACGCCGACGCATCGTATCAGCGCATGATTCAGATATGTCTGGAAAAGCAGATCAGCAAAATAGCGGAGGCATACGTCGACGATGTGGTCGTTAAAACCAGACACGTCGACTCCTTAATAAATGACTTGAGGCTCACATTCGACAATCTCCGAACATACGACATTAAGCTCAATCCGGAAAAATGTGTTTTCGGCGTACCCGCCGGAAAGCTCCTGGGCTTTATCGTCTCCAGCTGAGGAATTGAAGCAAATCCAGCTAAAATCCGGGCTCTGTCACAGTTGGCTATCCCAACTGACCTCAAGCAAATCCAGAAGTTAACTGGATGTGTGCCGGCCTTAAGACGCTTTATCTCCCGATTAGGAGAAAAGGCACTCCCCCTTTATCGCCTTCTTCGGCGCACGGAACACTTCGAGTGGACGGACGTAGCCACGGCCGGATTGGAAGAAATAAAAGCCATCCTGGCCACCAACCCAATCTTGGCCGCGCCAAATGTCGGCGAACCAATGCTGTTATATATAGCGGCAACTCACCAAGTGGTAAGCGCAGTGCTCGTCGTCGAACGAGAGACGGACGGACATAAATTCCCACTTCAAAAGCCGGTATATTATGTATCTACCGTCCTCACTCCATGCAAATCACGGTACCCTTATTATCAAAAGATAGCATACGCGGTATTCATGGCATCCCGGAAATTACGACACTACTTTCAAGAGGGTTCAATTACGGTGGCCTCCGAAGTACCACTCAACGACATAATAAACAACCGCGATGCCACGGGCCAGATTGCCAAATGGGCTATCGAGCTCCTCCCGTTCGACATAACATGTAAACCACGACGAGGCATTAAGTCACAAGTACTGGCCGACTTCGTCACCGAATGGACAGAAGCCGAACTCCCTAAAGAGTATGGCGCATACTCTAATTGGATCATGCACTTCGACAACTCTAAAATGCTGGCTGGTCTGGGGGCTGGCATCGTTCTGACGTCCCCCACCGGAGATACAATGCAATACGTACTCCAAATACTATACACAGACTCCAATAACGCAGCCAAATACGAGGCCCTATTACATGGTCTTCGGATGGTGGTTTCCATGGGTATTCAACGCCTGGAGGTGTGTGGCGACTCGAACCTCGCAATATCCCAAATAAATGGAGACTTTGATGCCAAGGATCTGAAAATGGCGGCATATCGCAACACCGTCCTCAAAATGTCAGCTCGGTTTGAGGGGCTTGAATCCCACCATGTGGCTCGGGAAAACAACCAGGCGGCGGATATCCTCGCCCGTATCGGCGCTAAGCGCGACCCTGTCCCACCTAACATCTTCCTGGAAAAACTGTTTAAGCCATCCGTGGTATGGGAAGGGGACACCGGCAACAATAGTCCGGACTCGGCCACAACACTAGATAGCGTACACTCTGACACAATCGGAGGCTCTGCCATCGAAATAACACCTTCAGCCCACGTAATAATGGCCGTCATCGCCCCGTGGACAGAACCATTCCTGGCCTACCTAACCAGGCAGGAACTACCCGATGACCAAAATGAGGCACGCTGCATAGTGCGGCGATCTAAATCCTACAAGGTCCACGAGGGAGAGCTTTACAAGAAAAGCATTACTGGAGTCCTTCAAAGGTGCATCTCCAAAGAGGAAGGGCGGAAGCTTTTGGCAGAAATCAATGTTGGACTCGGCGGCCATCACGCCGCAGCCTGGGCCCTTGTAAGCAAGGCCTTCCGTATAGGTTTCTACTGGCCGACGGCCCGAGCAGATGCACAGCATTTGGTCCAACATTGCATCGGTTGCCAGCTTTTTGCAAAACAAAGCCATATGCCACCTACCGCTCTCCAAACAATCCCCATTACTTGGCCCTTTACGGTCTGGGGGCTTGATATGGTTGGACCCCTTAAAGGGGGAACCCATAAGAAAAAATATTTACTGGTCATGTTGGATAAATTCACCAAATGGATAGAGGCCAAACCCGTCAAAACAGCTGAATCCGGACCGGTGATAGACTTCATATCTGGGGTTGTACACCATTATGGCATCCCCCATAGCATCATCACTGACAACGGCATGAATTTTACAGCCGACGAGGTGAAACTTTGGTGCAGCAACATGGGCATCAAGCTCGATTATGCTTCTGTCTATCACCCGCAAACTAACGGTCAAGTCGAGCGAGCAAATGGTCTTATCATGAGCGGCATTAAATCCAGACTAGTGCGGTCCTTAAAGGAATCAAACACGCACTAGGTAGAGGAGCTCGACTCCGTACTATGGGGGCTGCGGACCACGCCGAATCGCACTACCGGATACACACCGTTCTTTATGGTGTACGACGCAGAGGCGGTTCTGCCTTGCGACATAATTCATGACTCACCTCGAGTGCGCATGTACAAAGAAAAAGAGTCTGAGCTCGATTGGCAGGACAGTTTGGACACCCTGGAGGAGGAGCGTTATGTGGCAAAGGCCCGTTCCGCATTCTATCAGCAACAGGCTCAAAGGTATCAAAGCAGAGAAGTACGGGCCAAAACCTATAACGTTGGCGAACTAGTTCTACACCTGCCGGTGAAGAAAAATAACAAGCTCAAGCCCAAATGGGAAGGTCCCTTTATTATTGACCAGGTTCTGACCGGTGGAGCGTACCGTCTGCGGGATGCATCGGCTAATCGACTTGAGCCAAACCCATGGAACGCGGCTAGACTCCGAAGATTCTACGCCTAGCGCCGGACTCTATGTTCGTCTCCTTACCCCCGTCAATTTTTTGCATATCTGTCTTTTCTCTCTTTCTCTCTTTTTTTCTCATTAAGGCCCTAAAGGCTAAACTGGTGTCTTGGTTACACAATCTTGCCCCGCTAACCATGCTCATTATACCTGGGGGCTTCTTATACAGAAGCTTAATCTTACTATTTTTCTGGGCTTTATGTCCCACACATGTGTTATTCTTCCGCATGTACCTTTTTCGCCATTATATGCATCGATATGACTTAAGTTTTGGCCAAGCTGGGTTGCCTGGCTCTTGTATTTATGCCCTACGTTCCCGTTAATTCGGCTAGGGCATAAGGGGAGCACCTCTACGATTGTTACTGCAGGGTCAGCCGGATGTGTACCTCAGACTGGGTCAAGCCGAAAGCTAGCGTTCTGAAGGGAATATTTGGTCGGTGAATAAAAGATGACTTTTAATTAATTTGACACATGCCCCCAGATGATTATAGCCTGCGTCTCTTTTCACAGTTCGGACATGCACATCAGGGCATGCGTACCCAGGGAAAGGAACCCTTAACGGAACTATTCTCCCTGGAAGATATTTCTTACTACCCATGTAATATAACATAACTAGTTGGGTACTTGTCTGTTCAAGCACTCATGACCCCTACGCCTGGTTTCCATGCATACTCCGGTTTTTACATAACCGAGCGGGTATTCGGATAGACTCCGGACTATCGGGTCCAGAGGTCGAAGCGAAAAGGTCCACCATGACAAATGATTTATAATCTGGCTAGGGACATTACATATGTCACTTGAAGTACACAGTCACTAAGATTGATTAAATTCTTCTTCTATACCATCCAACAGGCTGTCTAGCCTACAATCCTGTTGTGAATACTTTGCGGCTAATTCTACTTGGTCATACACTAAACTGACAGGGATCTCTTTCCCATTAGGCCCCACAGGTCCGACCTCGGCCATGTGGTTTGGGTCCGCTTTGGTATATCGTGTCTTCACCATAGCCCAGGCTTCCCTTGCACCTTGTCAGCAGGATGATATCTTCCATAATCGGAAGCGCCACCGCGCTCCCTTGAGCTTCTCTATAAGCTCCCCCATGCCTCCTGGCGGGGACGCGGATGGCCACAAGGCTTGGGCAATACCCTGCATCGCCTGCCGAACTTGCTCGTGCAGTTGTGAGAGCTCTGGTAGAAGATCACCCAAAGAACCGGGCATCTCTTCCGCAGGACGACCCGTCAGCATACCTGCAGACATAACTCTGTTAGCCGGCTTCTTCGTCGAACTCCTTTAAAAGTTCGTTCAAGCACTTACTAAAAATGCCGCGCCGAAGCCGCTTATTCTCCTTTACAGAGTCCGCAAGCTGGGCTCGGACATCTTTCAGTTCCACGCCCAGCCGGATATTGGCGTCTTGGAGATTATTTTTCTCCTGCCTAACTCGCGTAAGCACGCGCTCGCCAGCATTTAGCTGTCGATCAGCACGTGCCGCATTCACCGCCACGGCCTCCAGATTCACTCCGGGGTCACCTGCAACATCTATTGTTAGATTTGCATACATGCCGCATACTACCTGGTACCTGTATTCTTTGCAATGGAAACAAGTGTTACCAGAGGGACCCTTCTCGGACTCCTTCAACACAGCAACAGCGGCCCCTAGCTGGGCCTTGCACTCTTCCACCTCTAGAGACAATTGGGAATTCTTCTCTGTAAGAACCTGCACAAATAATGATCCTTAAATCAGTTGCGTCAACTGTTTCAAATCTCAGGGGATACTGATACATATAATCGTCAGATTTGCTTACCCGTATATCCCTTACATACTGGTCCGTGGCTCTGGCTAGACCATTTTGAGCAGCACGGATGTACGCGTCTCCGGAGTTGAAGGCATCAAATGCCTCTTGTGAGAAACAAGCGTCACGGAGTACGGCCCGGCGATGCCTGCGATTCATGGCGCTCTCCACTTCAGAATTTGTAGCGGATAGTCTGTCCGCATCCTCTGTAGGAGGAGCATCCGGCGTCCGCCCCGTGTTAGCTTCCACCTCTATGTCCGGCCCTGGAGCCCGGCTGGTGGAGGCGTGATCGACAGCCTCTCCGGATATAGTCCGGCGAGCGTTTTTTCTACTAAGAAACACGGACGTCATTATATTTTAAGAAAGATAACAGCCATGGAGCGAGGTTTTGTGTCATACCTCTGCGCCGGAGTCTATGTCCTGACCACCTTTCTTTTTGGCCTACCCGGCTTTGGTGTCCCTTGTTGGCGAGTCGCTGCGGGTTCGGCACGGCGTCTCGAAGGCCTTCCCTGTAAAACACCATATGTGTACGGTAGGTGAAGTGCGTAAAAGGGGATCCTCTTTGGAAGTTGGGACTCCAGTGTTTTCTTACATGCGATGCAGGAAGTAGTCTCGGATAGTCGGCCGTTATGGCCACCAGGGCATCATCGCAGCTCAATTGATAGAATTTCCTGTCTATCAGCTCCACAAATATGTCCGGATCCTCTTCGAGTCCGGGATCGAGGGCCCGGTCAGGGTCCTCCGGTTGTGGAGGTGGGCTGTTGACCTCCCTTACAGCTTTTCGCAGCTCCTGCGGTGAAACGGCAAGGTGAGTATTTACGACAAAGAATGCGGGAAGGTTGGGAGTAAAGAGTGACAGCTCACCCAGCTTGGAGGGTTGTACATGGAGAATTCATCCCGCGGCTTAATACGGATGAACTCCTCTTCCTCTCCCTTGAACAAATCGGACAGAATGTTTGCTAAAACAGTAGCGGAGTTCGGTCCCTTACGCCCACACCGGGTGGCATCATCTTCCCCGTTAAAACACCACAGGGGGTGCCCTCGATATTGAAGCGGCTGCACCCCTCGCATTATGCATATTGACATAGCCTCGATTATAGTCAATCCTGATTGAGCCAGCACTTTAATCCGGTCCATCAGGTAAAGGACTTCTCCGTTGTCTTCCTCCTGGGGGCTCCGTGGGCGCCAACTTCGGCATTTCTTCAGAGGAGCATTGTTGAACTCGGGAAGACCCCTTCGAACAGGGTCTGGAAGAGGGACGTCCTCCATGTAAAACCACTCCGAAGGCCAGTCTTCGGACGTCTTCTTCGGGGTACTGGACAAGTATCCGGTCTCGGCGATGCGCCATATTTCGGCTCCGCCCACTTGATAAAGTGACCCCTCCTGTGTACGGGGCACAAGGCAGAATAGCCTCTTCCACAGCTCGAAATGAGCCTCGTAGCCCAGAAATAGCTCACAAACGGCAACATAACCGGCGATGTGTAATATGGAAGCAGGGGTGAAATTATGCAACTGGAGGCCGTAAAACTCCAGGAGTCCGCGGAGGAATGGATGGATTGGAAATCCAAGTCCCCTTAGTAAGTAAGGGACAAGGCATACCCGCTCCCCCTTGGAGGGATTGGGGAAGCTCTCCGCTTGCTCCCCGCCGTTATAGGTGGCGAGCCCGGCTCGGACAGGGACCATATACGCTGGGGGGAGAAATCCTTGGGTCTGCAACTCTACTAATCGACTATGTGGGATGGAACACTTCTCCCAATCACCGGGCTTAGGGCTACGGGAGTGGGAGGAGGAGCTGCGATGGCCGGCCATGATGGAATGGATTTTTCCGAGCGTGCTCCGATGGATTCTCGCCGTGGGAGGATGGTGTGGATTGGATCCAAGAATCCCCATCCCTTTAATAGACGATTTATTTACCTGGCTAGGGGGCGAATGTAAAAAAACACCCTGGCTCCTCCCATTCGCTCGACACGTGGAAGATCGCCCTTATTAGGCGCAGAAGCCAAGAAGTCCAACATTATGGGAGCCGGACACTACATAGCAGATATACAGGATTTGAGGAAGAACCTGCCATGCAATTTCGAAGACAATACTGCGCGCCGGACTCATCGTCATTGAAGTCTGGTTCAGGGGCTACTGAGGGAGTCCTGGATTAGGGGGTCTCCGGACAGCTGGACTGTTGGACTATGAAGATGCAAGATTGA
Organism: Triticum urartu; assembly: GCF_003073215.2. Taxonomy (NCBI): domain Eukaryota; kingdom Viridiplantae; phylum Streptophyta; class Magnoliopsida; order Poales; family Poaceae; genus Triticum; species Triticum urartu. The sequence goes on along the minus strand of NC_053026.1, from coordinate 196,485,520 downwards.
AGACTTCATCCCATGTCCGGATGGGACTCTCCGTGGCGTGGAAGGCAAGCTAGGCAATACGGATATGTAGATCTCCTCCCTTGTAACCGACCTTGTGTAACCCTAGCCCCCTCCGGTGTCTATATAAACCAGAGGGTTTAATCCGTAGGACAACATACAGTCATACCATAGGCTAGCTTCTAGGGTTTAGAGTCTATGATCTCATGGTAGATCAACTCTTGTAATACTCATATCATCAAGAACAATCTAGCAGGACGTAGGGTATTACCTCCATCAAGAGGGCCCGAACCTGGGTAAACATCGTGTCTCCTGCCTCCTATTACCATCCGCCTTAGACGCACAGTTTGGGACCCCCTACCCGAGATCCGCCGGTTTTGACACCGACAACTGGTTCCATTAAGTCGACATCCCTAAGGGTGTGCGTCCAGTCCGGGTTGGGAGTGTAGGTGCCATTTACCACGTTCACCGTTTGGATTTGCGGGGGAAATTTCTTTTGCCCTCCTGTACTCGGTGATCTGGGCTCCTCGTCGCCACCTTCACTTTGAGACCCCTTATCTTTGTTTTTGGCACCTGACCTACCGGCTTGTTTGAAGACCCAACATTCTCTGTTGGTATGATTGGCTGGTGTTCCTGGGGTGCCATGAATTTGGCATGGGTGGCCGAGTATGCGGTCCAGACTGGACGGACCCAAATTGTCATTTTTGAGTGGCCCATTCCGCTGACTGGACTTAGAGCCCCTAAATCCGACATTGACTATCGTATCTTCGGCATTTCCACCATTTTTGCGGCGCTTGTGTTTGTTGCGCCGGGGTTTGCCGTTGCTATTTCTGGCTTCTGATGTGCCAGGGTTGCTTGCTGTGTTGTTGCTACGGGCCAACCAACTATCTTCGCCCGCCTAAAAGCGGGTCATGAGTGTCGTGAGGCTGCCATGGATTTTGGCTTCTCTTGTTCGAGATGTCGGGCGAGCCACTCGTCACGGATGTTATGTTTAAAGGCCGCTAGGGCTTCGGCATCCGGACAATCGACAATTTGGTTCTTTTTAATTAGGAACCGAGTCCAGAATATCCTGGCTAACTCTCCGGGCTACTGTATTATGTGACTTAAATCGTCAGCATCCGGTGGCCGCACATAAGTGCCCTGGAAGTTTTCCAGGAATGCGTCTGCCAGGTTCTCCCAGCTTCCGATGGAGTTTGCCAGCAAGCTATTCAGCCAATTCCGAGCCGGCCCCTTGAGCTTTATCGGGAGATACTTGATGGCGTGTAGATCGTCCCCGCGGGCCATGTGAATGTGGTGGAAGAAATCCTCTATCCATACCGCGGGGTCTGTGGTGCCGTCATATGATTCAATGTTTATGGGTTTAAACCCTTCTGGGAATTCATGATCCATTACTTCATCAGTGAAGCATAGGGGGTGTGCGGCGCCTCTGTGCCGGGCTATATCACGACGCAGTTCATACGAGTCTTGTCTACTGTGTTCGGCCCAACCGGACTTGCTTTTAGTATATCCGGCGTGACGGTTGCCGTCACGCTTGGGGCGCGCCCCCGTGATCCGTAGACCTATATTTTATGTCCTGATTTGTTTTCCAATACTTCTCACAGGTCCTACATGTTACCCCGAGCCTTGGTATTTTTGTTTGACTGGTGACGGGGTGCGGTCTGGACTTCGGGCTGATATGCCGTTTTGTCTCGGCCACGAGGTGGCCGGTCAGCCACATCATACGCTGTAGTGTAGGTTTTAATGCTTCCTCCTCGAGTTGGGGTAGCAACCTGCGCTTTGGGTAACTTTCGGTTGGGCGCTCGAGTTCGTGTTCCTCGGCTGCCAGCACCTCGGTCCATCTATCTACTAGGAGATCTTGATCAGCTTGAAGCTGTTGTTGCTTTTTCTTCAGGCTTTTTGCTGTGGCTATAAGCCGGCGCTTGAAGCGCTCCTGCTCGACGGGATCCTCAGGCGCGATAAATTCTTCCTCGCCGAGGCTCACCTCGTCATCGGAGAGGGGCATGTAATTGTCATCCTCTGATTCTCCATTTGCCGCCTGTTCCTTAGGGCTAGCTTGCTCATCCTCCCACTCGAAGCCTGGCTGGAGGGGATTGTCTTCGTCTTCGGCACTGTCCGCAGCGTTATTATCTCTCGTGCCGGTATCGCTGCTTTTGCTATGGCAGGGCTTAGAGCGGCGCCGATGACGCCGGTGCTTAGATTGCTTCTCAAGGGGATTATCCTCCGTTGCCTTATTGCCATCACTTTCTTTGGGGGTGTCCACCATGTATATATCATATGATGAGGTGGCTGTCCAGCGCCCTGTGGGCGGTGGTTCCTGTTCTTCTCCTGCATCGTCGTCCATACCGTCGATGTCTTCGGAGCCAAAATCGAGCATGTCGGTTAAGTCGTCGACAGTGGCTATTAAGTGGGTGGTGGGTGGGGAATGAATTTCTTCGTCGACCACTTCCCATTCAAGCCAGACATAGTTCGGCCAAGGGTCTCCTAACAAGGAGAGAGACCTCAATGAATTCAACACGTCGCCCAAGGGCGAGTGCTGAAAGATATCCGTGGAGGTAAACTCCATGATCGGTGCCCAATCAGATTCGATAGGCATGGCCACAGGCGGTTCGGAGCCTGTGGCCGGGGACGAATCTAAGGGTCTGGCAACACAGGTCTCGTAGGGGGTGAAGTCAGTATTCGGCTCTATCGCCGCTGAGTGTGCGGCCTCCGTGGCGGGGTCCATCCACCCGTCCTCGGATGATGCGATCTGCTCTGGATTAAGGGCCGGAGTTACCACAGGTGTGATTTCCTGAACGCCATCTGGCGGCAGAGCTAAGTCATGCTCGTCGTGACTGTGCGGTGCACCTGACATGGGCTCAAATCCGTCGAAGATCAAGTCTCCGCGGATATCAGCAGTATAGTTTAAGTTTCCAAACCTGACCTGACGGCCAGGGGCGTAGCTCTCGATCTGCTCCAGATGGCCAAGTGAGTTGGCCCGTAGTGCGAAGCCGCCGAATACGAAGATCTGTCTGGGGAGAAAAACCTCACCCTGGGTCGCATCATTGTCGATGATCGAAGGAGCCATCAAGCCTTATGGTGACGACACAGTGGAACTCTGAATGAAAGCACCAATGTCGGTGTCAAAACCGGCGGATCTCGGGTAGGAGGTCCCGAACTGTGCGTCTAAGGCGGATGGTAACATGAGGCAGGGGACACAATGTTTACCCAGGTTCGGGCCCTCGTGATGGAGGTAATACCCTACTTCCTACTTGATTGATCTTGATGATATGAGTATTACAAGAGTTGATCTACCACGAGATCGTAGAGGCTAAACCCTAGAAGCTAGCCTATGATTATGATTGTTCTTGTCCTACGGACTAAACCTTCCGGTTTATATAGACACCGGAGGGGGCTAGGGTTACATAGAGTCGGTTACAAGGGAGGATATCTACATATCCGAATTGCCAAGCTTGCCTTCCACGCAAAGGAGAGTCCCACCCAGACACGGGACGAAGTCTTTAATCTTGTATCTTCATAGTCCAATAGTCCGGCCAAAGTATATAGTCCGGCTGTCCGAGGACCCCCCCCTAATCCAGGACTCCCTCACAGGCCTCGCCACATGTGGGAGTTTAATCCATAAGGACCACAGACCCTCCAACACTTCTTCGGTGCCACACATGAAGGTATATGGAAGTTATTTTTTGGGAAGCGGAAACATTGGCCGGATACCGCTGAGGATGCTGGCCTCAACTGTAATCGTCCAGATACCCCGGTAAGCACTTGGCTCTCGAATACTTTGCGGTCATGCATATAGTAATATGATACTGAGCAGGCTATCTTTTCCAGGGCTGGATAAAGAAGGCGGAACTGATTATGTGTTCGGCCCTTCTGCCCGAGGGTCCAGCGAATCCTGTCGTAACAAGGATGCTGGCCCCGGTACCATACCAGATGCCGGAGAAGGAGGACGAGGCGGAGGACAAGAGGACCAAGGACGGCCTCTATTCTGAAGGGACCTCGGACTTTATGTCCGGAGGAATAAAAATCCCCTCGTCCGAAGACAAAAGTAAAGGGGGGCCACTATCTGTTTCCCTCCCAAGAAGAAGAGGGCCACCTCCGAAGATTGGGAGAAACAGGCTCCTAAGCGAGGCAAGAAGCCTCTGGGAGGCGGCCCGGGCCAGGAGGACGTCGAAGCGCAGTCTCATGACGAGGAGGAGCCTCCGGCCAATCCTAAGTGAACAAGGCTGTTCTAAACATATCCCGTTCTTTCCATATGATGCCTGAAATATACATTTTTTGCAGCCCAACGTGCAGTCCCCTTCAACAATCCTCTTCCTCGGGGGACCTTCTCCCGGAGATGATGAAAAGCGAGACGCCCCCAGCTGCCTCTCCGTCCAATAGGGAAGATGATCTTGAGGTATCGTCGCGGAGGGTCTCCCCCGACCAACAAGTGGTGCAAGGGATGACGAAGACGTTATACAAAGGTGATACTTCGGTGGCCCAGGGTCCGGGGAACAACAATGTAGACCACGAACAGTCCGGAATGCAGCCAGATATAGATAAACGGGTCCCTTCAAAGGGTGATCATACTTCTGCGGCTGCCTCCGGAGATCCAGAGGCACCGGATATCTTGACGAACATGTTGCGGCAGGCGTCCGTTTCAGAGGAACATCGTACCTTGATGGGACGATGGTTGAAAAGGTCCTATCCGTGAAGAGTGGATTGGATGAGGCCTTTGCGAGCCTGCTGAGAGGCTTCGAGGTTTGTAATGTAACATGTGAAATTGTGTTTTATTCAGAAAATACACCTGTGTATAGACAGTAGCCCGTGAGACTCCGGTTGGCTTCCCATGGGAGGCGAACGAAGGAGCAAGAAGAAATTTTGGAGGACTAATCTGATTAACTTTGAACACAGGCTGCTTCCCCCTAGCTACTTCCCGGACTGCGGATATTACCGAACTACAATGGAAGCTTGATGTGGCCGGGGATGACATTACGTTGATCAATATGCGTCTTGACGAGTCGCAAGGTATGTATTCGGAGCAGTCTATGTACATACATTTTTGTGATATAAGCATGATGCTGAAAGATGTACCTGGCTGCAGATGGTGAATCCGCCGTTGAAATTCTTCGGGCTGAGCTAGCCCGGGCCAAGGAGCAGGCCCGGTGTAGTAATGCGGCTGCCGAGAAGGCATCGGTTGAGTTAGAAGCCGAATGGGCTGCTCGGCGTCAAGACGAGGAGAAGATATCCATGATGGCACTTGAGCTAAAAAGTGCTGCCAGCCGCTGTGAGCTCCTTGAGAAGGAGAAAGAAACCAAAACGGTTGAAATTGAAAAGGCTTTACGAGAAGCAAGAGAAGCGCGGTCTGAATCCAGAGTGGCCCGTGAGGAGATCCGGCAAGCTGGGGAGGTTGCGGCTGGTAAGCCATTTTTTCTACACGCTAAGTTCGGCGATCCAAACTATGCTTAGCTGAACCAATTGTGGAGTTCACCGGACGTGTTTTTAGACTGGCCGAAGAGTTCTTCCGATGCGGCGCAGTATTATCAGGCACGAGAGGGGTACACAACTAAGAAGCTTTTATGGTCACAGTTCGGCGCCTCGAAGCGCCCCCTGTTGCTGAATGAGCAGATGTCCCAGTGGGCCGAGCTTCATAGGATATCCGGTGCTGCTATGAAGAACGTCATAATCCGGTTATGGCCACTTGAGCCTGTTCTGAATAGTTACTTTGGCTTGGTGTAGCAGCTTGTTGACGCAGTGCCGCGTATCGACATTGTGAAGCGATCGGTGTGCATTGAGGGTGCACAGATGGCTTTTGCCCGAGTCAAGACATTCGGGGGAATATGAAGGCCATTGATGTTGCGGTGAAGAGTCCGCCCAAGGGCAAGGACCGCCACGAACCGGAGCATTATTTTGAAGACGTCCTAGTAGCCGCCCGCTTGATAGAGGGTCAATGCTCGAAAGACATGATGTTCGAGTGAGGTGTATAAGAATTGTTCGAGACAATTTTATAGTGAATCTATTTGTATATTGTGCTTGAAAGCTTGTGTTCCTCCTGTGCGGCCGTTTTAATGTAAACTGAAAGATTTCCAGTCGTTGGCTTCAGCCCCCTTGTAGGAAGTACAAGGGTGTTCGAAAAAGCATATGATCACTCTTGACCCAACGTCTTGGTCCGTAAATGAGGTGTCAATGCGGCGAACCAGACAACCAGACTATAGGGTGTTAACACTCTCACTTTGCCATAGGAGTTTTATGGTGGGTCTACGACATAGCCCCTAGTATGTATGCGGCTTATTCATACGATGCATTACATAATTGACTGGAAAAGAGGTCCTTCGTGTGACACGGAGGAATCACTAGAGACTCCGATAAGTCATCGAGTGGTTGACCATCTCTCGCCGCATCATGTCAGTCAGTTTTCAGCTTTCTCTACTGAGGTGCGTCACCAGGTGAACCGGTAGCACAATAGCAGTAGTTCTCCCTTTACTACCCTAGACGATAGAGCGGAACGTAGGATAGCAAACACAAGAGTCGGGCAACCCAATTATTGAACCAAGACATGATTCGGAGCTGATGCATATAAGGCCAAACTCGTGACGCTGAAGTGCGCTGTAAAAGCTGTTCGGACTTTGTTGGCAACTCATTTGTTCCCGCACCGAGCCCCTGGCAACTTAAGCCAGGGTATGTTTGTCAAACAACCATGGGAGGTGTATTTATTTGCGGAAAGACATGGGTAATTAATTCGGATAGTGTGAACTGGGACCTGAGTGATATGCCGATGATTAATTAATATATATGCCACGACCTCGGTCATTTGATATGCCCTGGGTCGAAGGCAGAGGAAAAAGGCATGTTACAGGCTCTAAAAAAGAGAGCGGTCTACAAAAGTTTATTTTGGACCTCCTGTCGCACGTCTGCGCGCCTGTCCTCAGCGAGGGGAATCCTTGAAGGAAGTAGCCCCGTAGGTGAGTGTATGGATCCGAACTCCGATGGAGTCGATCGTAAGTGTTTCTCCTTTGCGCTACCTACTTTTAACAAGTATTGAAAAAAGGAAAGTATATAAAAAACGTTACTGGAATATTTGCAGACTTATCCGTATCGTGCTTCCACCGCTGCCCGTGGTATCTTAAGTGTGTAGTTATGTATACGCGGTATAGCTTCATCGTGTATATGAGATGGGTGGCGGAAGCCGAACTGCTATTTCTGTTCCGGATTTGATCGATCTTCGGGGGGAAGTTGCTTCTGGCCCTCTGCATTTGGCTGTTGAACCATTCCATCGTCCCTATTGCCTTGCGGCCCCCTTCCCTTATGTTCAGTGTTGAGCTTGCCGGCCTACTTGACGACCCAACAGCTTCTGTTGGTATGATTGGCTGGTTTATTGGGGTGGTCGTGTATCTGGTAGGGTCGGTCTATTATCCTGTCTAGGTTGGATGGTCCGTCTCTGTTCGCCTTGAATGGCTTTTTTCGTTGACCGGGCTTGGGATTGCTGAATCCGGCGTTAACCGCTGTGTCGCGTGATCTATCGTTATCATTGCGACTGTTGTATTTGCTTCTTCGTGGCTTGCCATTGCCGTCTCGGATTTCGGAAGTGCCCGAGTTGCTGGCGTTGTTGCTTCTACGAGCGAGCCAGCTGTCTTCGCCCACGCAAAAGCGGGTCATTAGAGCGGTAATGGCTGTCATGGATCTATGTCCTTCTTGACCGAGGTGGCGTGCAAGCCATTCATCCCGGACGCTGTGTTTGAAGGCCGCAAGGGCTTCCAGTCCGGACAGTCGACGATTTGGTTCTTTTTAACTAAGAACCTGGTCTAGAGCTTCCTTGCTGACTCTCCGGGCTGCTGGACAATGTTACTTAGGTCATCGGGATCCTGTGGCCGGACATATGTTCCTTGTAAGTTGTTGCGAAAGGCGTCCTCCAAGTCCTCCCAGCTGCAAATAGAATTTTCCAACAGACTGTTTAACCAGTACCGAGCTGGTCCTTTGAGTTTTTGTGGTAGGTATTTGATGGCGTGAAGGTCATCTCCACAGGCCATGTGGATATCGAGGAGGAAGTCCTCAATCCATACCGCGGGATCCGTTGTTCCATCGTATGATTCGATATTCATGGGTTTGAACCCGTCTGGGAATTCATGCTCCATTACTTCATTTGTGAAGCACAGAGGGTGTGCGGCGCCTCTATGTTGGGCCACGCTGCGGCGTACCTCTGACGGAGTCCATTTGCGGTTTTCAGCCCGGGCGTGGCTAGGTTTGTCACGTCCGAATAGGTGGCCGTCGTCGCGTGTCGAGGTGTGTCCTTGCGATCCGTAGATCGCTCTTGGGTATCTTGTTTTACTACCCCAGCCCTGTTGAAGGTTGTATGTACAACCTTGAGATGATTTGTTCTGGCCTTTACGTCGAGGTGGGGCGGTTTGTAGTTTGGCTTGAGTTGCCGCTTTAACCGGACCAAGTTGTGGCCAACCTGCCACATTGTGCGATGATCGTACGAGCTCGAACACCTTATCGTCGCCCTGGGGTAGCGATCTATGCTTCGGGTAGCTTTCGGCTGGGCTACCAAGGCCGTATTTTTCGGCGGCTAGGACTTCGGTCCATCTATCATGAAGCAAATCTTGGTTAGCTTGAAGCTGCCGCTGCTTCTTCTTCAGGCTCCCTGCAGTGGCTATTAGTTGGTGCTTTAAGCACTCTTGCTCGCGAGGTTCCTCGGGCACGATGAAATCTTCAGCGCCGAGGCTCACCTCATCCTCAAAGAGCGGAAGGTAATTGTCATCCTCCGAATCTTCGTGCGTGGCCTGTTTACCGGGGCTATCCTGCCCGTCGTCCCGTTCATCATTAATTGTATCAACAGGGTCTTCATTGTCTTCGGCATCATTGTCCATGCCGTCAATATTCTCGAAGTCGTAATCAAGTGTTTCGGTCGAATCCTCGACTGTTGCTATGAAGTGGGTGGCTGGTGGGAAGCAAAATTCTCCATCGTCAGCCTCTAGCTCGAGCCGGATATAGCTCGGCTGAGAGTCCTCCGCCAAGGACAGGTTTTTTAATGAGTTTAGCACGTCGCCCAAAGGCGAGTGCTGGAATATGTCTGCGGCGCTGAATTCGAAGATCGATAAACGATCAAGCTCGGCGTCTTCGAAGATCGATAAACGATCAAGCTCGGCGTCTGCGGGCTCGCATGGTTTGGAACCTACAGCCGGAGATGAGTCCGGTGTTCCGGTGGCATAGGCATCGAGTGAGACCAGGTCCATGTGCGGCTCCAACACCGCAGAATCTGCGGCCTCCGTGGTGGGGTTAATCCTCCCGTCTTTGGATGGCGCGGCCTGCTCCGGCTTTAGGGCCAGAGCGGTTATAGGAGTGATCTCCTAGATGCGGCCCGATGACAGATTTAGGTCATGATCATCGGGGTGATCGGGAGCGGCTACCGTGGTATCGAATCAGGCGAAGAGGATGTCCGCGACGTATTTCAAGCTCCGGAATCTGACCTGATGGCCAGGGGCGTAGCTTTCGATCTGCTCTAGATGGCCAAATGAGTTGGCCTGTAGTGCGAAGCCGCCGAACACGAAGATCTGTCCGGGGAGGAAAGTTTCTCCGCAGACAGCATCGTTATTGAAGATTGAAGGGACCATCAAACATTTCAGTGACAGCATAGTGGAACTCTCAATGAAAGCACCAATGTCGGTGTCAAAACCAGCGGATCTCGGGTAGGGGGTCCCGAACTGTGTGTCTAAGGTTGATGGTAACAGGAGACAGGGGACACGATGTTTTACACAGGTTCGGGCCCTCTTGATGGAGGTAATACCCTACGTCCTGCTTGATTGATATTGATGAATATGAGTATTGCAAGAGTTGATCTACCACGAGATCGTAATGGCTAAACCCTAGAAGTCTAGCCTGTATGACTACGGTATTGAGTATCCCCTATCCGGACTAAGTCCTTCGGTTTATATAGACACCAGGGGATCCAGGGTTACATAGAGTCGGTTACATAATATGGAATCTTCATAGTTGTTCGCCAAGGAGAGTCCCATCCGGACACGGGCACCATCTTCGGTTTTCATATCTTCACATCCCATCAGTCCGGCCCATAGATAACAGGCCGGACGCCCGAGGACCCCTTAGTCCAAGACTCCCTCACCCCCCACAGGGAAGGAGGCCGAATTGGACTAGGGCAGGGGGCGGCTCCCCCCTTTCCTTCTCCCCCTCTCTCTCTTTCCCCCTTTCTATTGGGGAACATAACATGCAATTTCAAATTTTTTCCTACGATCACGCAAAATCTATATAGGACATGTATAGCAATGAGAGGGGGAGAGTGTGTCCACATACCCTCGCAGACCGAAAGCGGAAGCGTTAGGTTAACACGGTTGATGTAGTCTAACATCTTCACGATCCAACCGATCCAAGTACCGAACGTATGGCACCTTCGTGTTCAGCACATGTTTAGCTCGATGACGTGCCTCGAACTCTTGATCCAGTAGAGGGTCGAGGGAGAGTTCTGATAGCACGACGGTGTGGTGACGGTGATGGTGATGTGATCCGCGCAGGGCTTCGCCTAAGCACTACGACACTATGACCGGAGGAGTAAACTGTGGAGGGGGCACCACACATGCTAAGAGAACAACTGTTGTACCTTTGGGGTGCCCCCCGCCCCCTATATAAAGGAGAGGGGGAGGAGGTGGTCGGCCTAGGAGGGGCGCACCTAGGGGGGAGTCCTACTAGGACTCCAGTCCTACTAGGATTCGCCCCCCTTCCTTCCAACGAAGAGGAGGAAAGGGGAAATGGGGAGAAGGAGAAGGAAAGGGAGGGCCGTGCCCCACCCCTTGTCCAATTCGGATTGGGTAAGGGGGAGGAGCGCGCCACCTACCGTGGCCTGCCTCCTCTTCTCCACTATGGCCAATGAGGCCCATTAACTTTCCCGGGGGGTTCCGGTAATGATGTAGGGTAGAACCCTAGGTGGCCGATCTTTCATGTTTGGAGCGGATCCCACGAAGAACACGAAGAACACGAGGGGAAAACATGAGAGAATCACTCAAACCAACAAGAACAATCACACATGTGCTAGATCCTCGAAACACAAAGAGATACACGATCCAAAGTCAACAAGGGACGATACATAGGGTAACCAGTTCTTCTCTGTGAGGAGGTCTTGATGGGGGCCACCCGTGAGGGGATCTTAAATCCAAGGTGGATCTTCTCCGTAGAGGAGCGTGGTCTCTCTCATGGAGTAGATCCGTATGGATGAGCAAAGCTCTATCTCAAATGAGCTAAACCTTTGCTAACCCTAACTAGGAGGAGGTGGAGGAGTATATATAGTCTAGTGCCACGAAGGGGTAAGTGGGGGATACATGGGCCTCGGCCTGATACTCTGCACACAGACAGGCATCTGACGTCCGGAGGCTCGGGACGGTCCGGACGTCCGGTGGTCTTCGGACTTCCGTAAATATCGTTCTGTTGCCGTGGCACCGGTCGTCCGGTGAAGCTCGGTCGTCCAGGGCCTGGGGTGTGTCGAACGTCCGGTACTTGCCGGTCGTCCGGCCGCTGTAGCTTCCGTCGGCTAGCCCTTAGCTGGCTGAGTGCCCAGGCATCGTACGTCCAGCGGGGTCCGGTCGTCCGGAGGCTGTAGATTTTGGGCAGCTTCTTCTCTTGGTCCTTGTACTTGGCGTCCTCGCTAGCTCGTCCGTTAGATGTGGTGGGTCCGTGGCTTTCCTCTAAGTACCTGATCATGCATAGCGCACACGTTGGAGGTAGTAGCCATGTCTCACATGTAGAAAGTGAAAGTTCGGAGAGGAGCGAGTTCACCTTGTGTCCAATGGCGTATATTTGAGGTCTCGTCATATGTCCTCTTGGGGCTTGGAGAGTATTCGGAGTGTACATGGGGATGAACGTGGGATGCTCTGCAGCATCTCCCCCCCCTTGGGAAAGATCCGACCTCGGATCGTGATCCTCATCACCATGGAAACGGTTGTCGTGGACGGACTTGTAGTTGGACGAAGTGGAAGTCATGGCGCAATCCAAGTACTCCAAGGTGTCGCCGGAGGAATATACATGCAAAAAGAGCAAACATAAACAACACTCAGAAATACAATGGTTAGCGCACTCAAAGTGTCCATCATGTAAGAATGAGTCCGTTCGGCAAGATTGTTCGTGACAAAGCGCATGAAGCTTATCAAGATGATATAGAATGATATGCAAAGCGTTCATGGGAGCAAAAGCATTCATTGTGCACACAAATGTATTGTGAATATGATCAATGCAACCACGGTGCAAAATGATGTCATAGTGAGACGGTTTATCAATAGCATGAATATGGCAATAGATGCTCAATATGGTTATGTTATCATGCAATTGATGGTAGGCAATATGATCATGATGTATAAATATGCCATCAAGGAAGATCACAACAAATTTGCTAAGAAAGTGCACAAGCTCATATATCATGGATGACATGGGAATACAAGATGCAACAAGGCAATCATGATGTGAGTTAATCCATGCATCTTGATGTAAGATGCAAATTTGTCATGTGCATGATATGTCCATCGAGCATGACATGTGTGAGCACAGTCAAGAAATATGGAGGTGTTGGTGTACCAATGCTCGATGTCGTGGCATGAGTGGAGGTTGTAAGGTGCATCCAATAAGTCTGAGCACTCCTCGGTGTGAAGGTCCATAGAGCCAAAATCCAATGCCGTTCCTCCGTTCGCGAGATGTATCATGTAGACAACAAGAAGGAAACAACAATGAAAGAATGATCCATCCAATATGCGTATTTGAGGATGGCTCAAAGGGAAGGGGTTCACCTTTATGAGAATGTCGAAAATGTTGGTGTCGCACATCGTGTACGCCTTCACATAACCAAATCGTCTCATGATGGTATCGCCTTGTGAATCCTTCAAAATGAAAGAACATGACAAACACTCGGAAAAACAAATGAGGTTAGCAGAAATGCAAAACCTATCATTCATGTGGTAATATACCCAACAAGTGTATGTATCATGCTCATCATAAGAAAGGACAAGGTGTGGCATGGTATGAAAGCATATGATGTGAGTACAACCAAAGACAATAAGCTCAGTCAAACAAGAATGCATCACAAGTAATATGTCCAAGTCTCCACGATCAATAAGCATAGATGCAAAAATTGGAGGCAAGCGACAATGGACAAGATATATCATGTGAGAGGCATGAACATATATGTCATCAATCCTAGAAAGCGAGTAAGAATGGAACATGGGTGATGCGACAAAGCAAGCAACCATAGTGATCAAGTCAAGCAAGCTAGTAGTGCGAAGATGCAACGTACTAGAAGGAATCATGTCAAGCATGTCATGTGTGCAAATGGTGGGAATGAATATTTCACATGACATAGCACAAGCATGAAAGGTAGATATGAGCAATGTATGATCATTGTATTGGCGAGAGGCCATATGTAAATAGCAATGGGACATCATGACTCTCCCAACACAACAAACATCAATCACTACAAAAAAAATACACTTCTGTGATGATACGTGTTTGTCACAGTAGGTCACTTTTTTTTGTCATGCATGTACATCCATGAAAAATTTATGACAGAATCAAGATAGTCATACCTGTGCTGTCGTAGAAGTGTTCCATGACATTACCAAAATTATCATCACGGAAGTGTCCACTTCCACGACGATAAATCGCGCATCACAGAAGTGCTTGCGTCAAGGGTGACCGACACGTGGCATCCACCGTAACGGAACGCCGTTAAGCTATCGGGTCGGGTTTTGGATCCGATAACCCGTTAAAAACCCCGACCAATGGGGATTTTCCACATGTAAAATCATCATTGGCTGGAGGAAACACGTGTCGGCTCATTGTTGGGACAGATGTCAACCACTCATTGGACGGAAGGCGCCTATGATACGTCGACACGTGGCACGGCCCAACAGAGACCCATTCCTGTGAAAAGGCCGACCCGTTTGACTTGGTCAAAAGGTGGTGGGCCGGCCCATGGAAAGCCTGTTAATGGCCTGTTCGCATATAGCCCATTTACAACCCGCTAACCCAAGGCCCGTTACGCCCTATCAAAATTAGGCCCAGTAGCGTCATCTGGGCCATCCAATATGATTCCAGCCCATTTTCACTTCTGGCCCATGTATGGCCCATGACGTCTTTCGGCCCATATGAGGCCCGTGGTGAAACTGGCCCGTAATGAACAGTGTATCACTTTACACCCATTAACGGCCCGTGGTGAAACTGGCCCGTAATGAACAATGTATCACTTTATACCCATTAACGACCCGTTATTCCGTTGGGCCGTTTCCAGCCCATGTTATCTTTCGGCCTTCTCAGAGCCCATTTATTCTTGGGCTCATTTCCAACATTCGTTTACTTACGGCCCATTACTGTCATTTTCTGCTTGTGGGCCAAATTCAGCCCGTGGTTACAGTCGGCCCGTTTGTGGTCCGTTAATACGTTGGGCCATTTTCATAGCGTCATCAAATACGGCCTATTAATGATGGCCCATTACGGTCGGCCCATGAACGGACGATTCCAACTCTAGCCCGTTTGCGGCCATAATGCGGCCTGTTATTGGCCCATGTTTGGCCTGAAGGAAATATGCCCTAGAGGCAATAATAAATTTATTATTTATTTCCTTATATCATGATAAATGTTTATTATTCATGCTAGAATTGTATTAACCGGAAACATAATACATGTGTGAATACATAGACAAACAGAGTGTCACTATTATGCCTCTACTAGACTAGCTCGTTAATCAAAGATGGTTATGTTTCCTAACCATGGACAAAGAGTTGTTATTTAATTAACGGGATCACATCATTAGGTGAATGATCTGATTGACATGACCCATTCCATTAGCTTAGCACCCGATCATTTAGTATGTTGCTATTGCTTTCTTCATGACTTATACATGTTCCTATGACTATGAGATTATGCATCTCCCGTTTGCCGGAGGAACACTTTGTGTGCTACCAAACGTCACAACATAACTGGGTGATTATAAAGGTGCTCTACAGGTGTCTCCAAAGGTACATGTTGGGTTGGCGTATTTCGAGATTAGGATTTGTCACTTCGATTGTCGGAGAGGTATCTCTGGGCCCTCTCGGTAATGCACATCACATAAGCCTTGCAAGCATTGCAACTAATGAGTTAGTTGTGAGATGATGCATTACGGAACGAGTAAAGAGACTTGCCGGCAACGAGATTGAACTAGGTATTGAGATACCGATGATCGAATCTCAGGCAAGTAACATACCGATGACAAAGGGAACAATGTATGTTGTTATGCGGTCTGACCGATAAAAGATCTTCGTAGAATATGTAGGAGCCAATATGAGCATCCAGGTTCCGCTATTGGTTATTGACCAGAGACATGTGTCGGTCATGTCTACATTGTTCTCGAACCCGTAGGGTCCGCACGCTTAAGGTTTTGATGACAGTTATATTATGAGTTTATGCATTTTGATGTACCGAAGTTTGTTCGGAGTCCCGGATGTGATCACGGACATGACGAGGAGTCTTGAAATGGTCGAGACATAAAGATTGATATATTGGAAGCCTATATTTGGATATCGGAAGTGTTCCGGGTGAAATCGGGATTTTACCGGAGTACCGGGAGGTTACCAGAACCCCCCGGGAGGTATATGGGCCTTAGTGGGCCTTAGTGGAAGAGAGGAGAGGTGGCTAGGGCTGGGCCGCGCGCCCCTCCCCCTAGTCCGAATAGGACAAGGAGAGGGGCCCGGCGCCCCCCTTCCTTCTCTCTCTCCTCTTTCCCCCCTCCCGAATCCTATTCCAACTAGGAAAGGGGGGGAATCCTACTCCCGGAGGGAGTAGGACTCCTCCTGGCGCGCCCTCTCCTGGCCGGCCGCACCCCCCTTTGATCCTTTATATACGGAGGCAGGGAGCACCCCTAGACACACAAGTTGATCCACGTGATCATATTCTTAGCCGTGTGCGGTGCCACCTTCCACCATAGTCCTCGATAATATTGTAGCGGTGCTTAGGCGAAGCCCTGCGATGGTAGAACATCAAGATCGTCACCACGCCGTCGTGCTGACTGAACTCTTCCCCGACACTTTGCTGGATCGGAGTCCGGGGATCGTCATCGAGCTGAACATGTGCTAGAACTCGGAGGTGCCGTAGTTTCGGTGCTTGATCGGTCGGGCCATGAAGACGTATGACTACATCAACCATGTTGTGCTAACGCTTCCATTGTTGATCTACAAGGGTATGTAGATCACACTCTCCCCTCTCGTTGCTATGCATCACCATGATCTTGCGTGTGCGTAGGAATTTTTTTGAAATTACTACGTTCCCCAACAGTGGCATCTGAGCCTAGGTTTTATATGTTGATGTTATATGCACGAGTAGAACACAAGTGAGTTGTGGGCGATATAAGTCATACTGCTTACCAGCATATCATACTTTGGTTCGGCGGTATTGTTGGACAAAGCGGCCCGGACCGACATTACGCATACGCTTACGCGAGACCGGTTCTCCCGACGTGCTTTGCACAAAGGTGGCTAGCGGGTGACAGTTTCTCCAACTTTAGTTGAACCGAGTGTGGCTACGCCCAGTCCTTGCGAAGGTTAAAACAGCACCAACTTGACAAACTATCGTTGTGGTTTTGATGCGTAGGTAAGATTGGTTCTTGCTTAAGCGCGTAGCAGCCACGTAAAACATGCAACAACAAAGTAGAGGACGTCTAACTTGTTTTTGCAGGGCATGTTGTGATGTGATATGGTCAAGACATGATGCTAAACTTTATTGTATGAGATGATCATGTTTTGTAACCGAGTTATCGGCAACTGGCAGGAGCCATATGGTTGTCGCTTTATTGTATGCAATGCAATCGCGCTGTAATGCTTTACTTTATCACTAAGCGGTAGCGATAGTCGTGGAAGCATAAGATTGGCGAGACGACAACGATGCTGCGATGGAGATCAAGGTGTCGAGCCGGTGACGATGGTGATCACGACGGTGCTTCGAAGATGGAGATCACAAGCACAAGATGATGATGGCCATATCATATCACTTATATTGATTGCATGTGATGTTTATCTTTTATGCATCTTATCTTGCTTTGATTGACGGTAGCATTATAAGATGATCTCTCACTAATTATCAAGAAGTGTTCTCCCTGAGTATGCACCGTTGCGAAAGTTCTTCATGCTGAGACACCACATGATGATCGGGTGTGATAGGCTCTACGTTCAAATACAACGGGTGCAAAACAGTTGCACACGCGGAATACTCAGGTTATACTTGACGAGCCAAGCATATACTGATATGGCCTCGGAACACGGAGACCGAAAGGTCGAGCGTGAATCATATAGTAGATATGATCAACATAGCGATGTTCACCAATGAAACTACTCCATCTCACGTGATGATCGGACATGGTTTAGTTGATTTGGATCACGTAATCACTTAGAGGACTAGAGGGATGTCTATCTAAGTGGGAGTTATTTAAGTAATATGATTAATTGAACCTAAATTTATCATGAACTTAGTACCTGATAGTATCTTGCTTATTCATGTTTGATTGTAGATAGATGGCCCGTGCTGTTGTTCCATTGAATTTTAATGCGTTCCTTGAGAAAGCAAAGTTGAAAGATGATGGTAGCAATTACACGGACTGGGTCCGTAACTTGAGGATTATCCTCATTGATGCACAGAAGAATTACGTCCTGGAAGCACCGCTGGGTGCCAGGCCTGCTGCTGGAGCAACACCAGATGTTATGAATGTCTGGCAGAGCAAAGCTGATGACTACTCGATAGTTCAGTGTGCCATGCTTTACGGCTTAGAATCGGGACTTCAACGACATTTTGAACGTCATGGAGCATATGAGATGTTCCAGGAGTTGAAGTTAATATTTCAAGCAAATGCCCGGATTGAGAGATATGAAGTCTCCAATAAGTTCTATAGCTGCAAGATGGAGGAGAACAGTTCTTCCAGGGAGCACATACTCAAAATGTCTGGGTATAATAATCACTTGATTCAATTGGGAGTTAATCTTCCAGATGATTGCGTCATTGACAGAATTCTCCAATCACTGCCACCAAGCTACAAGAGCTTCGTGATGAACTATAATATGCAAGGGATGAATAAGACTATCCCCGAGCTCTTCGCAATGCTGAAAGCTGCGGAGGTAGAAATCAAAAAGGAGCATCAAGTGTTGATGGTCAACAAGACCACTAGTTTCAAGAAAAAGGGCAAAGGGAAGAAGAAGGGGAACTTCAAAAAGAACAGCAAGCAAGTTGCTGCTCAAGAGAGAAACCTAAACCTGGACCTAAGCCTAAAACTGAGTGCTTCTACTACAAGCAGACTGGTCACTGGAAGCGGAACTGCCTCAAGTATTTGGCGGATAAGAAGGATGGCAAGGTGAACAAAGGTATATGTGATATACATGTTATTGATGTGTACCTTACTAATGCTCGCAGTAGCACCTGGGTATTTGATACTGGTTCTGTTGCTAATATTTGCAACTCGAAACAGGGACTACGGATTAAGCGAAGATTGGCTAAGGACGAGGTGACGATGCGCGTGGGAAATGGTTCCAAAGTCGATGGGATCGCAGTCGGCACGCTACCTCTACATCTACCTTCGGGATTAATATTAGACCTAAATAATTGTTATTTGGTGCCAGTGTTAAGCATGAACATTATATCTGGATCTTGTTTGATGCGAGACGGTTATTCATTTAAATCAGAGAATAATGGTTGTTCTATTTACATGAGTAATATCTTTTATGGTCATGCACCCATAAAGAGTGGTCTATTCTTATTAAATCTCGATAGTAGTGACACACATATTCATAGTGTTGAAACCAAAAGATGCAGAGTTGATAATGATAGTGCAACTTATTTGTGGCACTGCCGTTTAGGTCATATCGGTATAAAACGCATGAAGAAACTCCATACTGATGGGCTTTTGGAACCACTTGATTATGAATCACTTGGTACTTGCGAACCGTGCCTTATGGGTAAGATGACAAAAACACCGTTCTCCGGTACTATGGAGAGAGCAACAGATTTGTTAGAAATCATACATATAGATGTATGTGGTCCGATGAATGTTGAGGCTCGTGGCGGATATCGTTATTTTCTCACCTTCACAGATGGCTTAAGCAGATATGGGTATATCTACTTAATGAAACACAAGTCTGAAACGTTTGAAAAGTTCAAAGAATTTCAGAGTGAAGTTGAAAATCATCGTAACAAGAAAATAAAATTCCTACGACCTGATCGTGGAGGAGAATATTTGAGTTACGAGTTTGGTGTACATTTGAAACAATGTGGAATAGTTTCGCAATTCACGCCACCCGGAACACCACAGCGTAATGGTGTGTCCGAACGTCGTAATCGTACTTTACTAGATATGGTACGATCTATGATGTCTCTTACTGATTTACCGCTATCATTTTGGGGATACGCTCTAGAGACGGCCGCATTCACGTTAAATAGGGCACCATCAAAATCCGTTGAGACGACGCCTTATGAACTGTGGTTTGGCAAGAAACCAAAGTTGTTGTTTCTGAAAGTTTGGGGCTGCGATGCTTATGTGAAAAAGCTTCAACCTGATAAGCTCGAACCCAAATCAGAGAAATGTGTCTTCATAGGATATCCAAAGGAAACTATTGGATACACCTTCTATCACAGATCCGAAGGCAAGACTTTTCTTGCTAAATTCGGAAACTTTCTGGAGAAGGAGTTTCTCTCGAAAGAAGTGAGTGGGAGGAAAGTAGAACTTGACGAGGTAACGGTACCTACTCCCTTATTGGAAAGTAGTACATC
The DNA here is from genome assembly GCF_003073215.2 of Triticum urartu. Classification (NCBI taxonomy): domain Eukaryota; kingdom Viridiplantae; phylum Streptophyta; class Magnoliopsida; order Poales; family Poaceae; genus Triticum; species Triticum urartu. Next base: position 196,465,774 of record NC_053026.1, on the reverse strand, counting down.
ACAGAAACCTGTTTCTGTGACAACTACACCAATTAGTGAGGAAGCTAATGATGATGATCATGAAACTTCAGAACAAGATACTACTGAACCTCGTAGATCAACCAGAGTGAGATCCGCACCAGAGTGGTACGGTAACCTTGTTCTGGAAGTCATGCTACTAGATCATGATGAACCTATGAACTATGAAGAAGCGATGGTGAGCCCAGATTCCGCAAAATGGCTTGAAGCCATGAAATCTAAGATGGGATCCATGTATGAGAACAAAGTATGGACTTTGGTTGACTTGCCCAATGATCGGCAAGCAATTGAGAATAAATGGATCTTCAAGAAGAAGACTGACGCTGACGGTAATATTACTGTCTACAAAGCTCGACTTGTCGCAAAAGGTTTTCGGCAAGTTCAAGGGATTGACTACGATGAGACCTTCTCACTCGTAGCGATGCTTAAGTCTGTCCGAATCATGTTAGCAATTGCCGCATTTTATGATTACGAAATTTGGCAGATGGATGTCAAAACTGCATTCCTGAATGGATTTCTAGAAGAAGAGTTGTATATGATGCAACCAGAAGGTTTTGTCGATCCAAAGGGAGCTAACAAAGTGTGCAAGCTCCAGCGATCCATTTATGGACTGGTGCAAGCTTCTTGGAGTTGGAATAAACGCTTTGATAGTGTGATCAAAGCATTTGGTTTTATACAGACTTTTGGAGAAGCCTATATTTACAAGAAAGTGAGTGGGAGCTCTGTAGCATTTCTGATATTATATGTGGATGACATATTACTAATTGGAAATGATATAGAATTTCTGGATAGCATAAAGGGATACTTGAATAAAAGTTTTTCAATGAAAGACCTCGGTGAAGCTGCTTACATATTAGGCATTAAGATCTATAGAGATAGATCAAGACGCTTAATTGGACTTTCACAAAGCACATACCTTGACAAAGTTTTGAAGAAGTTCAAAATGGATCAAGCAAAGAAAGGGTTCTTGCCTGTGTTACAAGGTGTGAAGTTGAGTCAGACTCAATGCCCGACCACTGCAGAAGATAGAGAAAATGAAAGATGTTCCCTATGCTTCAGCCATAGGCTCTATCATGTATGCAATGCTGTGTACCAGATCTGATGTGTGCCTTGCTATAAGTCTAGCAGGGAGGTACCAAAGTAATCCAGGAGTGGATCACTGGACAACGGTCAAGAACATCCTGAAATACCTGAAAAGGACTAAGGATATGTTTCTCGTTTATGGACGTGACAAAGAGCTAATCGTAAGTGGTTACGTCGATGCGAGCTTTGACACTGATCCGGACGATTCTAAATTGCAAACCGGATACGTATTTACATTAAATGGTGGAGCTGTCAGTTGGTGCAGTTCTAAACAAAGCGTCGTGGCGGGATCTATGTGTGAAGCGGAATACATAGCTGCTTCGGAAGCAGTGAATGAAGGAGTCTGGATGAAGGAGTTCATATCCGATCTAGGTGTCATACCTAGCGCATCAGGTCCAATGAAAATCTTTTGTGACAATACTGGTGCAATTGCCTTGGCAAAGGAATCCAGATTTCACAAGAGAACCAAGCACATCAAGAGACGCTTCAATTCCATCCGGGATCTAGTCCAGGTGGGAGACATAGAGATTTGCACGATACATACGGATCCGAATGTAGCAGACCCGTTGACTAAGCCTCTTCCACGAGCAAAACATGATCAGCACCAAGGCTCCATGGGTGTTAGAATCATTACTGTGTAATCTAGATTATTGACTCTAGTGCAAGTGGGAGACTGAAGGAAATATGCCCTAGAGGCAATAATAAAGTTATTATTTATTTCCTTATATCATGATAAATGTTTATTATTCATGCTAGAATTGTATTAACCGGAAACATAATACATGTGTGAATACATAGACAAACAGAGTGTCACTAGTATGCCTCTACTAGACTAGCTCGTTAATCAAAGATGGTTATGTTTCCTAACCATGGACAAAGAGTTGTTATTTAATTAACGGGATCACATCATTAGGTGAATGATCTGATTGACATGACCCATTCCATTAGCTTAGCACCCGATCGTTTAGTATGTTGCTATTGCTTTCTTCATGACTTATACATGTTCCTATGACTATGAGATTATGCAACTCCCGTTTGCCGGAGGAACACTTTGTGTGCTACCAAACGTCACAACATAACTGGGTGATTATAAAGGTGCTCTACAGGTGTCTCCAAAGGTACATGTTGGGTTGGCGTATTTCGAGATTAGGATTTGTCACTTCGATTGTCGGAGAGGTATCTCTGGGCCCTCTCGGTAATGCACATCACATAAGCCTTGCAAGCATTGCAACTAATGAGTTAGTTGTGAGATGACGCATTACGGAACGAGTAAAGAGACTTGCCGGTAACGAGATTGAACTAGGTATTGAGATACCGACGATCGAATCTCGGGCAAGTAACATACCGATGACAAAGGGAACAACGTATGTTGTTATGCGGTCTGACCGATAAAAGATCTTCGTAGAATATGTAGGAGCCAATATGAGCATCCAGGTTCCGCTATTGGTTATTGACCGGAGACATGTCTCGGTCATGTCTACATTGTTCTCGAACCCGTAGGGTCCGCACGCTTAAGGTTTTGATGACAGTTATATTATGAGTTTATGCATTTTGATGTACCGAAGTTTGTTTGGAGTCCCAGATGTGATCACGGACATGACGAGGAGTCTCGAAATGGTTGAGACATAAATATTGATATATTGGAAGCCTATATTTGGATATCGGAAGTGTTCCGGGTGAAATCGGGATTTTACCGGAGTACCGAGAGGTTACCGGAACCCCCCGAGAGGTATATGGGCCTTAGTGGGCCTTAGTGGAAGAGAGGAGAGGTGGCCAGGGCTGGGCCGCGGGCCCCTCCCCCCTTAGTCTGAATAGGACAAGGAGAGGGGGCCGGCGCCCCCCTTCCTTCTCTCTCTCCTCTTTCCCCCCTCCCGAATCCTATTCCAACTAGGAAAGGGGGGGAATCCTACTCCCGGAGGGAGTAGGACTCCTCCTGGCGCGCCCTCTCCTGGCCGGCCGCACCCCCCTTTGATCCTTTATATACGGAGGCAGGGAGCACCCCTAGACACACAAGTTGATCCACGTGATCATATTCTTAGCCGTGTGCGGTGCCACCTTCCACCATAGTCCTCGATAATATTGTAGCGGTGCTTAGGCTAAGCCCTACGACGGTAGAACATCAAGATCGTCACCATGCCGTCGTGCTGACGGAACTCTTCCCCGACACTTTGCTGGATCGGAGTCCGGGGATCGTCATCGAGCTGAACGTGTGCTAGAACTCGGAGGTGCCGTAGTTTCGGTGCTTGATCGGTCGGGCTGTGAAGACGTACGACTACATCAACCACGTTGTGCTAACGCTTCCGTTGTCGATCTACAAGGGTACGTAGATCACACTCTCCCCTCTCGTTGCTATGCATCACCATGATCTTGCGTGTGCGTAGGAATTTTTTTGAAATCACTACGTTCCCCAACATGGCCAATCGATCATACGGCCCGTATAAGGCCCATTGATGATACAGCTCGTAGAAGGCCCATTGTTTCTACGGCCCGTAGAAGGCCTACTGTTTCTATGGCCCGTGGAAGGCCCACTGTTTCTACGGCCCGTAGGAGGCCGAGTGTCACTACAATAAATATTAGCCCATGGTTATTGTGGCCTAGTTTTGAAAAATAGGTTATTCAGCCACTAGTTAATCGCGGAAAAAGAACTGCAATGACTACAAGCAAACAAATAAACAAGACAACAAGGAAATAAATAAGCAAGCAATTAATGCTAGGCTATCACGGCTATTACACATATTACATCCACTGGGCATCAAAGTTCGCCACCAGTGCAAATATAGGGAACAAAGCAGTATATCATATACACTGGCCGTCAAAATTGGCCACCAGTGCAAATAAACGCGATAGCAAAACAAGAGCATAACTGAAACAACTTCAGAAGAGCTCAAGCAACGTTATCCTGGGTATCCACCATGCTGGCAATAAGCTTAGCAAGCTGATTAGCTTTGTCCTGTTTGGCGCTAAAATCCTCCAATGCTTGCTGTTGCACCATAAAGTATGCATCTGAATGCTCCAGGGACTTCCGCAGTCCTTCCGCTTCTTGTCGCGGCACAGCTGATCGATGTCTTTCAGCTTGTAGTTGAGACTCAACAAACCGAACTGATTCAGACAGTGAATTTGAATAGCTTGTGCAAGCGGTAGTGGCCAGTAACTCCAACACTAAACCAAGACAGGATGTGTCACTATCCTGAACCTTATCTGCATTACTTCCTTTACCGTTGCTTCATAAGGCACTCTTCCCCAATATTCTGTCAGCATTCTAAAAGAAGAAACAAGCAGACACATAACAAGTTTAGCATGTACTAGTATATGAAACTCATTTCGGTGAACCAGTTCATTAGTAAGGTGGACAGGATTAAACTACCAAGTCTTCTATTGCCATGTACTAGTACATAATAAAAGCATCAAACAAACAAATATCTATGTCCTATGGTAGCGATGGAATCTTAAATTAGAACAGTTGTTCTTCAGGTTTAGGCACTTGTTCTACATGAACAGAGTACAGTAAGACGCAAGAATATAATACTTAAAATAGAAAATGAGCTCATAAACCTTACCACATTCTTGGTTCGGGACCAGTACAGAACAAGGCGTTCCCAGTCATCATCCAGTAAATGTGTCTCAGGAGAACGTAAGGGAGTTTGATGAGTTTCTTTGCTGGTGAAGTATGTTTTCTTCAGGTAATTCCGATACTGCCACCAAGCATTCTTGAAGATAGCAGAGGTATTAGCACAGGTTACCTCATCCCGAGTTTCCAAATCGGTCCTTCTCTATAGAGAAAAATGGGAAAATTTGTTGTATTATAACCATCATGGAGGTAGGATTTATGGAACGAAGCAAAGTAATTGCCATGAATAACATTACTTACACATAACTCCTGGACAAACACCTACAACTGGCATTTTCCTTCATCTTCAGTATAATATTTCCAAGATGGGAAGATGCGCACATATGATTTAACAACATCAAATGCGATAGATGCTAAACTATGACTAGCTGGTTGTGCTTCCTCCACAGGAATAGGCGTACTAACTGGTGGAGTTGGGGTTCGCCGTGATAGTACTGGCCCTATGGGCACTGGAGCTGCCTTAATAACTGCTCTTGTTTGGGAGCTCTATGGTGGAGATGGTGCTGTGTCAACAGGAACTGGGTTACTATCGGCTGGGGTTAGATTGGGTGAAGCTGGTTCTCTGTCTATCGTAGTAGGGGTACAATCTGCGAGAGTTTGGGTTATGTGTGGTAGGGCTGGTTCTTGTGCATGTACAACCGGGGTGCTATCTCCACCAAGAGGTAGCACTGTTTTATTCGAAGACCGTGTTTTTAGTCCGCTAGATACTGGCATCACCCGCTCCAATTCAAATGGCTGATAAATAGGAAACATAGTTGAATGTACAGACATCATATGAGAGACAGATGCAATAGATAGTGTGGAAAAAAGAGGGCATGAAATAGTTGACATGTATATTGTTTAACTAAAACGGATAGCATGACATAATTTCACATATATGATGTCTATATAAACTGGATAGCATAGCATAACAAAATTCAAAGATATGACGAATAACTAAACAGGATCGCATGACATAATTCACCTACATGTTATCTAAGTAATCAGGATCGCACCATTTAATTCACATATGTGATTTATATGCTAAACAGAGGGCATACGATATGATGTCTGAACTAAGAACATGGTGTTGAATATTGTGTATATGATGTCTAAACTATGCAATGCAAGACACCGTATGCATGATATGAGTAGTATAACCGTGCCAAGTTAGAGCGTACACCTCAGTGGGGGAATAGGACTGGTCATCTGTCTCTGAATCCATCTCTGAGGAGCTATCGGGACCCAACAAGAGATCTGCTTCGATAGGTAACACTGTCTACTCTGAAGGCCTTGTTTTCACTCTAGATTCTTCCATCTCCCATCCAAATGGCTGATTCACAAGAAGAGTAGTTTAATGTACAAACATTGTCGACAAATGGAAATGTAATGAAGAAAAGGATGGGCAAGATATCATTCAAATATATGATGCCTGGTTAAACAGGATGACATTGCACATTTCACATATATTATGGCTGGCTAAAAGACATGAGACTGCATAATTCCCATATATGATATAGAAACTAAACAGGTGGCATTACAGAACATGTCTAAACTAAGCAGATGACATATATGATGTTAAAAGTAGGCACTGCAAGGCAACATATGCATGATATGACTAACATCATCATGCCAAGGTAGAGCAAACACCTTGGGGGGTAAATAGGAGTGGTCAGCAGCGTCGGAATCCGCCTCAGAACAGATATCTTCCTCTGGATTACAATCTGGAGAGGGGTGGGGAGGTTTTTCCATTGAACCCACCATGGAGCGATGTCTGCATGACATTGTATTGCCGCGCAAAACTCTTCTCCTTTTCTCTACATGTTCAGCATGACTGTGTACAATGTCTGACATGCATACGAAAAAAATATGGTGAGATTATGTAAGGAGAGCATGCAGAAATTTAGAGTGATGGTAACAACGAGTGGATCGATGTTTTTCCGTTGAACCAAAATAGCCCTAATGGATCGACGTGAATGTATAGTAATAAGTGACGCAACAAGTGTACAACCTCTTTGCCGTAGCCGTGTCGACCTCAGCATCATTGGGTTGGCCGCTGAAGCAGTTGAGGCAGAGGTGGCTGTCGGAGGTGTGGAGGAAGATCTGAGGAATCTGTAGACGGCGTCCAGGGCACTGCTCTGTTGTGATGGATCGTTCTGTCGTTGGAGCAGCTCCGGTGAGCCGTAAGACGTCAAGGCTGAAGCAGCACAAGACTGACATCGTCAATCTCAAGTGGGATTCTAATAGCATCTCCAATAGATGATGCAAAATGGATGTAAAATTAACATCACCAAAAACCACCTGACTACAACAGATGAGGTAAAAACTGTTGACTTTGAACTTAACTGTCGAAACTGAAATTTACTATAGAATCTGAATGCTACTGTTGAAACTGAACGCAATGGTAGCAGACAGGCACTTGACATGTAGTTTAGGGAGGGCCTGCAGTTCATCTTCAACCTGCACCCCCCCTGAGCCGCCAGCCACCCCCGGCCGAACCGCCGGCCCCAGCGCCGCCTCGCCGCCCCGAAACAACTCGCCACTGCCGCCCCGGCCAGCCCTCTAGGCCCCCCGCCACCCACCCTGAACCCTAAGACAGATAGTGGGATACCTCTCCGTTGAGCCCCCGTCCCCGCTGCGGGTGGTTCTTCCTTAACTCCGGCGAGCCCCCTCAACCCCTGAAAATCGACTGACCCAAAAGTCGATTCAGTCGACTGAAGTGTGGCTTAATCGGAGCAGAGCAGCAGCACGAGCGAGGGGGAGAGCAGCAGCAGCAGCTGGGTGAGCGAGCGATCGAGCGAGAGCCGGAGCAGCAACAGCAGCAGATCCGGCTGGTATGGACGCCGCTGCCGAAGGGGCCTCGCACTGGGGAGAGCCGCCGTGGAGATGTCGCGCGCGGCGCCAGCTTCAAGGTAGCCGCTCCATGGGGGTGCGGGATGGAGCACCGTCGGCGCTGGGAGGTCGAGTTAAGGAGAAGGTGCGATGCGATGAGTGTACAACCTCTTTGGTGGCGCTGAGTAGGCCTCGGCTTCGTCCGAGGAGTGAGTGAGGATGCTGCGGTTCCGGTGGAGCAGGTTAAGGCGGCGCTGTGGGGATGGAGCAGCCGCGATAGACGAGGCGATCGTCGGAGCAGCTCCTTGGAGGTGGAGGACGGGGTGGCTGAATTGGCGGGACGGCGAGATGGACAACGGATCCTCATCCGGGGAGGTGGACGAGGGACGTCGAGCTGTTGCGCTGGACGACGTCGTCGGGGAAGAGGCTCCGGCTTGGCAGCGGTGACGTGGCGGACGGAGGAGGGTGGGGTTTCGCGGCTGGAGCGGAGAGGTTATGGCGGCCTAGGATTTCGAATGGCGAAAAGGGGGTGATGGGAGGGGGTGAAGCATGACTTAGGAACGCGCTTGTCCAAAATGTAGGGTGTGTTACAAAAGTACCCCTCACCAATTTGAACTAGCGGCCCTTTCGGCTCAGGGTTAGAAGGGGGATTTCGCGTGTCGGGATTTGGCAGCTGGAGGGAGTTTTCGCGCGCGTTGTAATTTCGGGATAGCAAGGCGTGGGTTGTGAAGGCGCCAGTTTTGGGAGCACGATATCTGAATTTTCGGGATATAACAAGACGCGGGTTGAATTTTAGGGACAAGCCTAACGTGTAGTAATATTGTACTTGTACGTACCAAATCAATTCGCACTTCCCTCAACCAAAAAGAAAACAAAAAAAATAAAACTATTCACACCACACAAAGAGAGAGTCTTGCCCCGTTTTACTATACAAATGCTATTCAAAGCTACTCCCTCCTTCCATCTATATAGGGCCTAATGCGTTTTTCGATGCTAACTTTGACCAAATATTAGAGCAATGATATATGACATGCAACTTACACAAAGCACACCGTTAAATTCATCTGTGAAAGGTTCTTTCAATGATATAATTTTCACATTATGCATGCCATGTACTATTAATCTTGTCAATAGTCAAAGGTGGTCTTAAAAATCTCATTACGCCCTATATAGATGGAAGGAGGGAGTATGAATCCATGTTATGTCCGATTAAATTTTTTCGCTTGCTGTATAATGCATGTAACCTACTCATACCAACATTTTAGTGCATTCCAAATGTCTATACTACCGCTGCAATTCGAACTAAATTTGAATTCATTTATCTATTTCAATAAGAATCTACAATCATGATTGTTGCCAACTTCAACCATCATAGTTTCCTTGCTATCCGCCAGATATAAATCAGACGGCCTATAATGCAGGATGGCAGGCACACCATCATCAACAACTCCATTTTTTATAAGAGTAGAGATAAAACATATTAAATGTAGTATACCATGTTCATAACCACACCATGTGTATCACCGTTATATATATTCACACATCCGTCGGTTTGAAACACTATGATAAATTCTTCAAATATCCGAATTCGATTTTTATAATGAAGTATATATGATCTCTATTCGTCTTTTACACCCACACAACCATCTTATCTTCGTAGCTAGCGCTAACTTTCTCTTGTGCATGCACACGCCCGCATCCCTCTCACCCTCCCTCAGAATTCTCTAGCTCCATCGCGCAAATTCGTCTTTTCACTTTAGGTCGTTGACCCACTGTGTGTGTAGGCCCCCAGCTCCTTCTTTACGGCACACATCGATTGATATGCCTCTCTAGCCAGGTGTGCCTAGCACAAACACAAGCTTCCCCTCTTCTCTTGTCACCGTCCATGCCTCACTCCCACCACTCTTTTCATCGTTCTCGTACTCGCACACTCGTCCCCCTCGATATAGTATGCCTCTCATACAACCTCCTACATGCATCCCTCTCTCTCTATCCTTCTCCTCGTGCCTCATTTGCTTCTAACACACACATGCATGTATACCGATCGATCTCCCAATATATACCTAGATCGACTTTAACTACCCCCCCATCGATCGACGTACCTCACAAGTTATGTCTCTCCTTTACCTTACAAAGGGTGATTGATCTTCCCATGTAGTTACGTCTGCTTACCACAGCCACATCGTCCCCCCTCATCATTCATGCATGCCTCCTGACCCATCTCTCACACGCACGTGCACAGACAACAAGCAGCCATCTCCTCTCTTATTGATATTGCGGGCGTGCCCTCCATTTGTCTAGCAAGCCTATCCCGCCATTTGTTAGAAGCAACTCCACTACCACCCCCTCCAACACTCTAGCTCTGTCTCTCTCCCAACCTTATTTATCTCCTGCACATATGCATGGATGCCGATCGATCTCCCTTAATACATGAGGCAGATCGATCTCCTTAATACATGAGGTAGGCCTCTCTCCTCCTCCACACATATACCAGCCATTGTACCTCTATAGTTAATTGGGCCTCCCTCTTCCCCCACCACACACCAATAGTCGAGTGCTGCAGGTAGGTATCCATGCCACAGAGACAAACTGCACATGTCCCATCTCATGTTCCAGTAGGCCAGCTACTCTATATCTTTGACGTGGGCACACACAAATTCGATGGCACTCTTTATCGATTGCGCGCACACACACACATCATCCCTCTCTTCGATTCTATGGACACCTCAAGCCGATGATACCTCCACTCTCTTCTCGTGGATCGCCCCCTCTATATATATGTTATATCCAGGACTCTATTTCACACACATTGCATATGTTAAATTTTTTGATTGCCCCCCCCCCCCCACAAAAAAACTCTCAAGAACCCACACTCTATATCTCTCTAGGTTTGTATCTCTCTCACACAACCCCAGGTAGGTGGTGTACGTATACAAGAAGATAATAGGCGCACCATGCACGTACTCACGCTTCATGCCCAGCCACACCCGCGCGGGTACACGGTGGAGCTCATTTCTCCGCAGAAGCTGAATTTGTTTTTGAAACATCAAGTGGCTAGAGACTCGAAAACTTATTTGCCCATTAGTGACTTGTCAGGGCGGTGGATTTTAGTTTGTACGATAATGTTGCATCCACCTAAAGTAGCGAAATTTCTTACGTAAACTTCCTAGTAATTCCCTCTTCGTAGGTGCAGCATTACTCCTAACATTTGTAATATCAGTTTGAAACTTGTAATATTGCCGTGTCCTATTCCTCACTCTGTGCATTTAAAAACCAAACCGAAAAACCATACATAATAAACCGAACCGAACCGAACCAATTTAATGGTTTTTATGGTTTCTGGTTTCGGTATGGTATGAACTTTTCATACCGATTTGAACTTGGTTTTATGGTATATACCGGAAAACCGAACGGTTAATCGAATAAACCGAAGTAAAAAATAAATTTATATTTCTCGAGATGAACAACCATACAAGTTATCATTTTTCTTGTACATGAGTCAAATGCACTACTAAGCACGTAATTTTTTCTTGTAACATAGCCATTTTTCTATTTTTAAAATGCTAAGCACGTCCATAACCATCAACAGATGAATCAATGCATGCATATATACTTATATATATAGTCATATACTATTTGTGTAGAATAGTATGTGTTTTGAGTCATAAATTTGCTAATTATTATTACGTCATTTCCAAATTCGCGTCAACTTTGGTTTTTATGGTATATACCGAAACCATACCGAAATAATTTGGTATATACCGAAACTGAATCGTATTTTAATTTCATACCATATTTACCGAAGTATTAACACCGTACAAACTGAAAAACCGTATAAATCGAACCATGTAAACCGAATAAACCGAACGCACAGGGTGACCTATTCTTACGTTTTCAAAATCCTGCGAATCAAACAGGTCCTGAGTTGGTGATGATGTTGTGCCTCCCATCTTTCACCAATAGCCTTCGGATCTAGATCTGACGCAGACAAACCAAGGTTCTCCATTTTTGCAAAAAGATGCCCGCACTTGTTCCCTATTTACAAAAAACTCCTTGTCTCTCACAATCAGCCTCATCTCCTCCCCACCACATCTAGGAGTAGAAGGCCGTGGAAAAATGTGGCGCGATGGCCGCTGCCGGAGCCGTCCACCCCCAATCTTGGTGTTTCGTGCAATGCACGGGCATCTACGCACGGGAAATTATGTCGAACAGGGCTAGTTGTGAGCAGGCTAGCTCTACAGCCATGATGATAGTGACTGCAGACGGTGAGGCTGACTATGGTATGCCGAACACGACGCCTGTACTCAGGTGTCATCTCCGGCGCAGGGTCTTGCACTTCACTGTGAGGAGCAGCACATAATAATTTGACCAACAGATAGTACAGTGCTAGTACTCCTACTACTACATTGGTAGTACTACTACTAGTACTAGTAGCACCACCGTCTGGATTTAGGAGTACTACCACATCCATCTGGATTTTAGTATTTGACTAGCAATATCTAGTGATGCATGTCACTAAAAATGTACTACTCCCTCTGTAAATAAATACATGGTGTTTTATTCCTATCGGTGAGAGAACTTAATGTTTTTTTTGCTACTCCTAACTAGAGTACTAATAGGATTACATGCAATGAACTAAACACTGCATGTCATGTTTGGTAGTCTCAAGTCATTGAAAGCATGCACGGCCCACATCTCTCATTGGTTGATATGTCACGAAATAAGAAACAAGGAGGTTTTCGTAAGTATTTTAGGATTATTTGGTTTTCATAAGGTGACTTGCACAACATTTTTGTTTACATGCATTAACATTTAATAGTTAAATCAAAGGTCAAAACTTGGCGCAAAATGCAAAGGGGACCAATAAACCAGTAAACATCAAACTTCTCTCATTTGGCCCCAACTAGAGGTCCGGTGAGATGACTATACTACACAGACACGGAGGGGGACGCAGCTTCATTGACTTACGGCAACTGCCTTTGGGTGAATGACACGTGGCCCCAGGGGGTGGCTGGCCCACCTATCATACAGCCAAAGGCAGGTGCAGTAGAGGGCCGAGGAGTAGTATGAAATCCTATGCACCTACGCACGCTAACCAAGGGCCGAGTGATCACTCGAATCGCAAGATTAGTTGACTAGAAGCTATGCTAGACCCATGGAGGCGATGAGTGCGAGCATCAGCTGGCAGTGCCAGATGGTCCACGACACCGGCCTACGGCCCGGCACCGAGGAACGTCTCCAGGTAGTATTGCTTGAGGCCGCTAGGGCGAGGGGCCGCTTGGACGACAGCTTCGTCTCCTTGTTCGACGAGGTCCTCGTCGGTTTCCTTGACAAGTTCATCGTCATCAAGAAGCTTGCGGACAACTTTGACGTAAGCCTCCAGCCGACGCACCCAGGCTCTGCGATGCCTGCCACCCTCAACGCCCACTATGGTAACAACCTCTTTGACGCACTGGTGGCCCTACGACTGCCCGCCGTCGCGACGGAGAATGTCCACCTCGAGGTCGCGCTCGCCGCGCAGCGCCTGGCGCAGCAAGACACCATCGACATAATCACCCACGTCTACACACAAATCGTCCACAAGGACTACTACATGCAACAGAAGGACGATAGGATGCTGGCCTTCTTGGAGCGCAGGGCAACCTTGGACGGCACTGTTCAGAAGCATGTTGAGCTCGCCGCCAACGCCGCTGCTCTTCACACGTCGGTTGGTGACCCGGCGCACTAGGGCATGAGGATGTCGTTTAACGTTGATGGATCCATATGTATTTTTATCTTTTCATCAAATCCATGTAGTAGTATATGATACTACAGTAATTATCTTACCTTTCGCATCAACTTCATAATTTTCGTACGTACTCCATGCATGAACGGCGCCAGAACCAAGCTTCTCATTACTCTAGGCAAAATCGTTATTTTCTATCTATCGGTCGCGCCATGGAGCAGAACCAAATTTTACAAGTTACGAGTTCAAAAGGAAAAGCCTGTCGTGTTCGCGTCGCACCCCCACACGGTTGGTCCGGCACGCCGCTCAAGCGGGAATGCATGCGGTGTTGCATTTTCACTTACAAGTGGGACCACAGTTGAGCAAACCGACTATCGGCAAACCCCCATCCTGCCCACCGCGCGATGGCTGAGAAAACAGGAGGGAGAAGAGATGGCTGTAGCACGAACTCCAAGAAAATTGGTGTCGGATGGGACTCGTGTGGGAGGCGTGTGCCGTACTGCTAGATGTGAATGCTACTGAGTTATGGCAGATGCCACCCCACTATATCGAGGTACGTAGAACAAATTTCCTGTAGTCCATGCTCAGCCCTCCTCTATCTCTCTTCTCAGCCAGCCAGTGGACGCGCGGAGCCCATCGTCTGTTTGCTCACATGCGGCCCCACATGTCAGTGAAAACGCAAGAGGACCCACTGAACCTGCACATCTTTCACCTCGACGTGCTGGTGATGAAAAACAAATCCAATAAAGATCTTCGGTGGCCGCTTTTGGAGTTACTCAAGAGTAGTAAGATTCTATTTACAGTTTAACCCAAGATGCACATCTCGTGGCTTCAACTACCACTCTATTTTCTTTCATGACACGACTTGGATGCTGGATGTCCCACGTGTCGACAAAAGGAGGAAGAACCCGACCAAATCTTCGGTTCTGCTAGATTAGTGCACTTGTTGATACTCCTACTAGAATAGAGGCTAGACATGAGACTAGATGCGAGGAAGCAACGTCTACTTCTTTACACTCGAAGAAGAAAGAAGCACGCAAGATCGAGCCTCCGCAGATTAACAATGAATGCATCGAGAAGGCTCTAATCCAACTTACAGGAGTAGTAAAATGTATTCTTGTGGTTCTTGTTTTCTTTGGTCTTGCTTTTCTAGTCAAAATTATCGTTGGAGTCCGTGCAAAATGGAGGTGCGTTTGGGGTCGTGCGTTGGAGTCGGCCTTACAAGTGGGACTGCAGTTAAGGAAACTAACTATCGGGAAACCCCCACCTCGCCCGCCGCGCGATGGCTGAAGTTAGAGAAACGACGAGGTTGAAGAGATTGCTCTAGCACGGACTCCAAGAAATAATATGGTGTCAGATGGATGTCGTGGTGGTGGCGTGTGCCGTACTCCTGGACGTGAATGCTTGTTTTGGCCCATGCCACCCTACTACTCCTACTACTTACTCCTACTAGTATATAGTATACTAGTATCGAGGATTCGAGGTGCTGGTTACGTACAACGAACACATTAACATATGGCTACAGTAAAAACACCCGCCCGACGCGCGAAGCATGTGAAGCTAGTACAAATTTAGAGAAGCGACTCGAAAGCCATTCATAAATTTTGTAAGTTTATCACAGGCATATCATTTTATTACATACAATAGGTCATCAAACCACATCGACAACGAGGATACATTATAAATACTAAAGTTTTCACCACACAACAAATAACAAGCCATGAAATGAACTTCAACTCAACCATTCCGCGGCGTTGGAAACACTTGCTTTGAACCACAACTGATTCTCTGGGACGGGCCATCTCTTGTCGATCTGGAGACCAACGTAGGACCGATCATCCAGGCTGAAGCGGCCTACTATATCAGTACCAGGGTAAGGAACCACCCAAATATCCGAGGTATAGACACAGTTGCTTCTCATAAATGTGTCAACAGCAGTTGGATTGCCTTTCACCATCACCGGATAGTTTTTTCCAAGGAAGAGCGAGTTTTCTCCAAGACTATCAATTCTGTGCCAGGGAGAAGGAGTTGGAGCTAGCACACTAGTATCCATCCCGAATACCTTGCAACGGGTGTTGGAATAGGTCTGGAGAGTGCGACCATGGGAGACACCTTCTTCCTTACCAGTAACATCATCAGTGCGTTGTATACACACAAGAAGAGGTGATCCATCAGAATTAGTTGCCAGGCGCCACAGAGTATATCAGCGCTGCTCGTCCTCAAGCTCGTGATCATCATCATCGTCATCTCCCCCTTGGTTATAAACATTTTCAAGTATAGGTGGTGGGATGTTCACAGTACCTTGGGAACACAAGAAGAAGGTTAATTAGTAAAGGGAAACTTGCTAACCCGCATGCATGTGGATGAAACAATTATAATTACGGTGGAAGACAAACGTACCGAAACTACGAGGATACCATGCAAAAAGAGTGCCACGAGTGGTGGCAGCAAACACAAGGCCCTCGTATTGAATTGCATCACAGTACTCATTTGTGCACAGAAACTGATTTTTGAGCAATGTCCATTGAGTCAAACCACCAAGGATGGCAAC